>NC_050466.1:5204599-5476114 GCF_903995425.1 Onychomys torridus | reverse complement strand
TATAGGGATGGTCTGAATGGCCCATGAGTCTTATTCCCCTTGGAGAGGCAGAAGTCATTTTTGGGAATAAAATGTCCCCACTTGGAACAGATACCACCAAATTCTGCCTTCTCTGGAGTCTGAGCAGAGCTGAGAGATTGTTTTAGTTCCCTAGATTGTACCCCAGTATCTGTACCCCAAAGCTCACTCGGTAGACTTCCCACTCCATCGTTCTGGGTGACTGTGAACAACACGGCTCTCCCTACCTGACATCCCCGAGAACAATGGTAGGAGAGAGAGAAGCTTACTCACCGACCACCCACAGCCTGGCATTTCTCAGGCACTCAATGGGTATTTGTTGGAAGGAAGTGGGGGGCACTAAAGTGGAAAGGTTCACTTGTTTGCCACCCTGGCCTCCTTCATTAGGAACCACAGTTTGGAGGGAGCTTTGCAATGCTGATGTGAGCCAGGGAGATGGTTCAATGGGTAGAGCTGCTTGCTGCTTTGATCTGAGCTCAGTCCCCGAGATTCTCATGGTAGGAAGAGAGAATTGACTCCTGAAAGTTGTCCTGTGTTTCCACATATGTGCCAAGGCATGCACGCCTCGCCACAATAGATGATAAATGTAAAATGTGCTGATATGAGCTGGGCCTGGGGAATAAGGCCTGTGATTTTTTGATACTTAGGAGGTTAGGAAACACATGTTCAAGGTCAATCTGGGCAACTTAGTGAGACTCTGTCTCAAAATACAAAGTGAAAAGAGGACTGAGATATAGCCTGGCTTAGCCCCGGGTTCGATCACACACCACACACACACACACACACACACACACACACCACACACACCACTCATGTTGATCTCTGTCCTAGGAATACAGACTTTAGAAAGCTCCCCAGTGAGTTCTGTGTACAGCCTAGGGTAGGATCTCCAATGACTTCAGAGTCAAAGGACAGATCTGCCTCAGTTCCTTATCTGTCAGGTGGGTGGTATTAAAACTGCCGGGGGTGCTGTTTGGAGGACTGAATATGTGTAGTGGGAGTGGAGAGGCAAGATACTCAGGGAAGGTGGGTACTAAGGGTGGCTACCCTCATTTTTAGGTCTGAAAACATTGTGCTAAAGGATACACATTGCCCTTCATGCTCTCTAGGTCTGAGGCTGGTGTCTTCAAGCCTCTTTTGTCTTCCTCGCTTCCATCCCAAGACTTGCCTTGACTGAGCCTTAGGGTGACTGAGAAGCCAGCGAAGGAGTCTGAGAGAGTTCAGCAGAGTGTAGGAGTTCACGTTTCTTCCAGTCTTCAGTTGGGAAGGTAGTGTAGAAAATTCAGTGTGATTGTATGAGGTATTTATTGATCGCCACAAAGACAGCTCACAGTAGCTGCCTTAACCCCCCTCCAGGCAATTCTGGGAACACACTAGTGACCAGGTACCTGGGCCATCATATTGACTTCCAGTCTGACTGCCTTTGAGGAGAGAGACAGAGTGATCCCGAGCACAAGGCACTGTTCAGCTGTTCAGCATATAGCAAAATCTGGCGTATATTCTGTACAGTCCTCCCCCACTCTTGGGCTCACTCTGAGCAGCCTTCCAAGAAAGCTGGATTACAGTGGACTGAAGCCCTTGGGCTGAGGAGCGGACACAATGGCTCTGCCCAGCATTGGAGGATCGTCCCTGCCTTCTGCTGGAAAGATGGGGGCTGACTCCTCCCACCTGAGCTAGCAGGTTAACCAGTTGGCTCTGTGGATCAGGGGTGCCGACGCCCTGGCTGGAGATGTACTGGCGATGATAATGACTGCTGTGCGTCGCCTGTAATTATGCAGTCTCCACGCCCCCGGGGCTGGCATGGTGTGTTTGCCTGTGCTGTTTGGGGGTTGATCCTACTGTCAGCGCTTAGCATGAATTAACAGGGACGCTCAGTGCACCACAGTCATAACACTAAATCTGATCTGCATGTTTGTGATTCATTAAAAAAAAAAAGAAAGAAAAGAAAAAACCCACTGTCGCTGAACCCGCTCCAAGCCCATCATTGAAAGAAATTATGCTCAGTTGAAAGAGTGATTTGACGTCACCAAGGACCTACGTGCCGGTTCATGAGCTGCTGGAATTAGGAGGCTGTGCTTTGGCAAGTGGAAACGCGATCCAGGCTTGGAAAGCTCTCTGCAGCCAGCAACCTGTTTTCCAGGTGTGAGCTGCTCACTTTCCGGATTCTGAAGATCCTTGGCAGGCCACTGCTGGCGCCTTATCAGGCTCCTCTGTGTCACACCAAGCTCCTTCTGGGTGGTGTAGGTTCTGGAAAGGGCATTTTCTTTCCCAGTTTAGTAAAATCCAAATCCAAATGGAAAGGATGACCATCTTCAAGTCTGAAGTTCTCAGCATTCCAAAGTCAAATTAACTGTGGATGATGGGCTGCTGAGTGACTTTTGCTGAGGAGGGGGTGAACAAACAGCTATTCACCCCACATAGGGGACCCATGACAGACCAAAGAAATGATTCCACCTAAGTCTAGCTTGGGGAATCAGTGAGCTTAGTGGGGTTACTTACAGGAGTATGGGTGACTCAGAGACAGCCGCAGCACTGAAGAGCCCCACCCCAACATGGGGAACCACTCCTGAAATGTACATTCCTGGAGTGCCCGGTCTGACTTGCAGGCAGCTGCATAGAAGAGTCTCCTCTTGCCCAGTAATTGCTTAGTGCCTATATAATCTGGAAAGGGCCCGTGGAGTTTGTGAGTTTGGTAAGCTTCCTGAAGCTGGTAAGCCACCCTCCAGGATCGAGTGTCGCTATACCACATGTGTTGCTTGTGGTTTTCTGTGGCACCCTCTACTTTATTACTTGGATAATTAAGAATTTCTAGGTAAGCTTTATTCATGAAGCTAGAATTCATGAGGAGAGCCTCTTCCTCTGGAGACCGGGTGGCAGAAACTGGACTCTCAGGGGTCAAGTTTCCCATGGTTCCATGGACCCCTGAGTAGGTAAGTGGTGTGGTTCTGTGAGGTCATGAGAAATCCTACCTTGTCCTGTCTCTTAGAGTCAAGAAGAAGAAATAAGGGGATCTGATGCCCCAGCAGACTGAAGAACTCCAAAACCAAAGAGTTTTCTTTCTTGGCTTTCTGTTTCTGCAAGTTTATTTCAAGCTGATACATAAAACGTAAAACTTGTATGTATTAATGGGGTGCCACAGCCAGGAGCATTCGTTTCAGTTGTTACTGTTGTATGACCCAGCTACCCTAACATGTCCGGCATACAAGCCACACCCATTTTATTAGGCACAGGAGTTTAAGCAGGGCTCCAAGCTGGAGCTGCTTCTCTTTGCTCTCAGGCCTTCTGGAATTGGTGGGTTTGTGTAGGTCTGGAGGGTACAAGATGGCTCCAGTCACCCTGGTTAGTCGTTTCTGGGGATCGGACCATTTGCCCTGGAGCTCCCATGGTAACAGATATCCCTAGAGAACTAAGAGGGAAACTGCATGGCCTTTGTTCAGCTCGCCTCGGCAGTCACATGGCCTCACACAGCCCTATAGCACACTGTGGGTTGAAGCAATTGTGATCCCACTGAGGTCCAAGGAGAAGGGACATAGACCCCAATTCTAACACACAGAGTATCAAAGAGTTGCAGGTCGCGTCTGAAAACAGCCATAGTTTCTATTCCTAGATGACTACATCCAGCTTTGTATTTTACAGGTTTGTCACCACTCCAATTAAGATTTCTTTTGATCTTTTCAACAAACCATCTGATGAAGGTCATGTGATAAGGGAACTGCGGTTCACTGAGGTGCCTTGATTTACTCAGATTTGTATGCTCAGGCCTTGTACTCGGTTTTCAGATAATGGATTGTGAGGTTGGTGGCATGCCCATGAGAAGGTCAGAGAGTTGTCCTTGTTCTTTAGAAGCGACCAGCATCCCTACCTTACAAAACAATGTTTTAGAATGTCTGATGAGCTGGGTTGTCACACACCTTTAATCCCGGCACTCGGGAGGCAGAGGCAGGTGGATCTGTGTGAGTTTGAGGCCAGCCTGGTCTACAGAGCGAGTTCCAGGACAGCCTGGGCAGTTACATGGAGAAACCCTGTCACTTCCTCTAAGGCTGGAGACTGAGTGGAAGCCCTTCTTTATGAAGAAGTTCCAGAGCGGGCTGCCTTTAGTCATCTTCCAATCCTCACCCAGGGAGGTGGGGGCGGGGCAACAATAAAATGCTAATTCATCGAATACAAATGTGGAGAAGGCAAGCACCGCCAGAGTGGCCGCTCACTGGGTAAATATTTGATCAGTAAGTAAAAATTCCAATTTTCGCTATTTGCCCAAGGTGAAAAGTATGTTAGGGAATGGTTGTAATGGGGGTTAAGTAGGCCTGCAGGAGGGCTTCGGGACGCCGCCCCCAGAAGCCCACAGCTTCTTACCAACCCAAATTACCAGCAAGAGTGGGCTGGGCAGCTCCAACAGAGCTCCCTGCTAGGGTGTCTGAGGTTGCTGTTCTCTTTTACCTGACCACCCCAGCTTTCTCCCCCAGCTAGTGAGCGGAGGGCTGGCTCTGCCACATTCTGTTGCACTGCTATACAAGCGGAAGTAGCTCCTGGCTGTTCCCATCATTTGTAGCCAGATGTGGAGGGCCGTGTAACCGGGAACTTGGCAATGACTTTAAAGGAGAAACCAGGCCTGAGGTTCTGCCCAGAATGTTTAGTTAGCTCAACCCTACCTTGCTCAGTCCTATTTTGTTCTCCAGGACCTTACCATTAGCTCAGGGAGGGAGAAGTTGTGTTTCAGTAAACCAGGAGTGTGTATCTGGAGAATGTACGCACTATGCCACCAGTGCACATGAATGGAAGTTGGAGGGCACCTCTGGATTCTCTGGGGGTGAGGCTGTGTGGCTGTAAAAGTAGTTACAGCTGCTGGAAAAGCTGAGGAGGAAGGAGACTGAGCTGGGGCCAGTGAGGACCACTTCCGCCACAGCTCATGGACCAAGTGGTGGCTGCTTTGTGGTCCTGATTGGTTTGTCCTATTTAAGTGTAGCTGGTCCTAGGCTGCCCAGTGTCCCGGCGGGGTGATACAATGAAGACTAATGAGCAGTGCTGCAGAAAGCCATAAGTATCAGGCCTCCTGCAGTGGCAAGCCGTGATGGCTGCTGCTTACTTGGAGGCTGTGCCAGAGTGGAGGAGAATCACACAAGGGCGAAATCAGAGCAGGGTTCTCCTTCCTGGGCTTTGGGTAATTTAGCAAATCAAAACCACCAGGGTTCCAGACACACCAGCCTCCAGAGGAACAGTGAGCGGTGATCAGGCCCAGAGGAAAAGAAAGAGACTTCTCTGTCCAGATGTGCTAAAGCCCTAGACATTGAGGATGTGGCTGACTCAGAGGATCACCGCCCGGGTTCCCTTTTGTGGAAGCCCAGCTGTGGGCCTTGCCCTCTGTAGGCAGCTTCCAGCTGTCAGGCATTCAAGGGCAGCCTCAAGCTGCTGAGAACACTTGGCCCAAGGTCATACTCTCCTAGGGTGGTCACTGTTACAAAGGCTTCACCATTTTGGCTCAGAAAACTGAACTTTTCTGGACATTCCAGAGCTTTCTCCTGAAGGTTAGTGGAGACTCAGTGGGGCCTACATCTCAGCTCAACTCCTCACCAACCCCATCTGACTTTCCTCCTTCCTTCCTTCCTTTCACAGGCCTCTCAACCTCCCTTTAGCCCCAAACCCCTTAGTGTCTGCTTCCGGAAAGCCTAGGTTCTGACAGTGTAGCATGTCTTTTGGTTGTGAATTCCATCCCAGAAACCAGGAAGAGTACTGATGCCATTTGACTATAGTCTCTGGAGGATTAGTCCAGTTTCCCTTAAATTGTTCCAGAAGTTTCTACCACCGTACATTTCTACTCTACATTATTTTCACTTGTTTTGAGAGGTTATTCCAATAACCTGAGGTAATTGTTGAGTAGAAGGCCATTCACCTAGCATGTGTGAGGTCCTGGGTTCCATTCCAGTACTGAAAAAAAAAGAAAACAGAGGGCTGCTTGATATGGCCCAGTGGGGAATGGCTCTTGCCAATAAGCCTGGTGACCCAAGTTTGATCCCTGGGACCTACATAGTGGAAGGAGAGAACTGATCTCCTCAAGCTTTGTCCTTTTACTACTGCCTATCTTCACACACACACACACACACACACACACACACACACACACACACACACACTGTAATACATTTTTAAAAGAAAGAAAACAAAACCCCGAGGGGACACCCTCAACTTCAGCCTTCCATATATACTTTCTTTTCCATTCCACACTTGCCTCCCACCTTGCTCCCCCTTGCCTCCCCTTCTCTCCACCCCACCCCCCAAGCCCATTTAATACCTGTGCCTGCAAAAGCCACTTCCGAGGCCCTGGGTCTGTTCTTTGTTCCCAGGGACTGTGGCTGTTTGCCAGGGGGAGCCAGCAGTGTCCCTCTGCATATAGACTCCCCACCGCCTGCCAGACACCCAGCCTTTATTGTGCACATGAGGACAAGCCAATTGCTTGGCAAGCTGCATGCCAGCCTTCAGTCATTGCCTCATCAACATGGCCATCGCTGCTGCCTTAGTCTCCCCAGTTAGGTTCTAGGCCTTCATGGCATTCTCGGTCTTCTTCCTTTTGCAAAGACAGGGCCAACCTGGGAACTCCAGCTGTTACCTCCGGAGGGCCCCTGGGGAGGACCCAGTTCCCATCAGCGAGAAACTTCTCTGACCTGCTTGGCAGCTGCCTCCCTTAACGCCAGAAGTCTAATTAGTAGCTCCAATTTCTCCTCCTCTTTCTCCTCTTCTGCCCCGCCTTTTACCCTGATGGGCACCCCCAGAGGCAGGTCATGGTGGCACAGTCATTGGAAAAGGGGGCATGTTTTCAAGCATCACATGGTGACAGCGTGGAGTGCATGTTTTCACTTTGCTTTCCTGGTCACAGCTAGCTCAGTTCGACATCTATTTATCATACATTATGTGGTAGTGGTAGGTGGCTGACACCAGCGGAAGCAGGGTCTGCCAGGGTGCTGCAGGCCATGCAGCAGGAGCATTGGCCGCATTGTGCTGGGTGGCTGTGTGGCCCCAACCATTAGCTGGGAGTCAGTGAGGGCACAGCTTCAGAGGCAGCCACCCAGGATCCTGCTCTTCCAGATCTGAGCAGCTGAGGAGAAGGCTGGCCTGAGCCAGCTGCCAGATCTCCAGGGGCTCACCTGGGAACAGCTCGTGCCGCTAGCCAGGAGACAGGCCCCAGTGAGCCAGATTCCCCCTGAATTCTCCCTTCTGTTTCATTTATCTAAGCAGCAAGCCACCCAGCCCAAATGAAATGCCCACATTTTATTGCTGTAGTGTTTTAGTTCTCATCTGGCCTCGTTTGGAATAGAGGTTTTACTAAGTGGCATAAATTGAGCCTAACAAATTTTAAAACTAAAACAGCAACACCCTAAATGCTTAAAACTGTAATTGGCGAGATAAAAAGTGAGTTGTCGGGGAGGGATGGAAGGGTGGGAGGGAGGCAGAGGAAGGGGGGGATGGGCAGCCATTTTCCTACCCTCCTGGTGGATTTACTTTCTGCTTCCCTCCTCCTGCAGTCAATGCACAGGGAAGTTTCTAGAGCCTAGGAGAACACTGTGGGGTGTTTAGTGCAAAGTAGATGCTGGCCCTGCCTTCATGTAAGAAGCCGTTCAGTCTCCCTGCATCTCCCATCCAGAACCTGGCTCTCTTCACTTGGACATTCGAATTTTATTTTTGGAGGGGGCACTTGAGGCCTGGGGGTGAAGCGGGCTTGTGTGTGTGTGTGTGTGTGTGTGTGTGTGTGTGTGTGTGTGTGTGTGTGTGTGTGTGTGTGTGCAGGTTGCTGAGTGAGAGAGGGTACCTGGATGGGTAGGATGGGAAGGTAGAAAAGGGGACAGCAGCCTTCTTTTGTCCACTTCTGGGCTCAGTTGTGGTGAGGGGCAATAGGTATGTGGCTAGAACTTACAGTTGTACCTGTCCCCAAAGAGATGGCTCAGCCACTGCAGGATATACCAAGTGTGTCTCTTTGGGAGACCTGGACTCTCATTTTCTTTTAGGATACCAGCCTTTCCTTCAATGAAGGCACTCTATGAAGAAGCAGGCCTGAGCGACTAGGGAACATCTCTGGGGGGCTGGGTGCATGGGAAGGCAGGGTGCTGGTAGCAGCCAGAGAGGTCATTTGAGACCATCCACGGGCCACCCTAGCCAACATTGATCACCCCCTCTCAGGAACTGGCCAGCATTTGATGGCTCAGTGCTTGGTTCTGAGCATGCTTATATGAGGTTTTGGCCTGCAGACAGAAAGTGGGGAGGGGGGAGGCCTGCTTGGCAGCAGATATCTCCAGCTGGCAGCCAAGCTTTGCTCTCTGTGGTCAAGGGTGACCTTGGCTGAGCCCCCAAATTCTCTAATTTTCCTTTCTCCAGGGTGATGGCTACCACAACACTCTTGGCTGTGTTTTGTTTTGTTTTCAATGCTGGAGAGGGAACTCAGGGCCCCTGGTGTACAGGCAAGTGATCTGCCACTGAGTCACACCCCCGCCCAACCACGGAAGTCTTGAAAGCAGAACCATGTATGACATACAAGATGAAAATGCTTTTTCTTTTCTTTTCTCTCTTTCTTTCTCTCTCTCTCTCTCTCTCTTTCTTTCTTTCTTTCTTTCTTTCTTTCTTTCTTTCTCTCTATCTCTTTCTTTCTCTCTTCCTCTCTTTCTCTATCTTTCTTTTTTCTTTCTTTCTTTCTCTTCCTTCCTTTTTTTTCTTTCTTTCCTTCTCTAACGGTTGATATGACAACCCTTTGCTTTAGGACACTCTCAATATCAAGGCTTAGACTGTATTTAAATTAGCTCAAGGAAACAGGAGGGAGATAGGACACAGGGTCCCTCAAGAAACTCAACCTCAGGGGGCTAGAAAGATAGGGCAGTCCATAAAAGACTGGCTGCACAATCATGGGGGACAGACTCCCACCTCAGTCACCCACATAGAGTCCAGCATGGTGGTGCTTGCTTGTAGTTCTACTACTGAGGATCCTGGAGAGCTTTTAATCGTTAAGATGTTTCTCCAGCCCAGCTTTTACTTCTTTAGTGTATGTGAGGGTATGTAAGCCTGCAGATGAACATATATGTTCAAGTGCACATGTGTGTGTGAGAGAGCCTCAGGAGCAACACCCAGGGCTGACCCCTCCAAATGTACTTCCACATATATAAATAAATGTAAAACCCAACTGCACCAAAATTATTAGGGATCATTGAGGTAGGAACTGAGCTCCCTGTGTCTCTTCCTGGTCGAGGGCCCATGTTGACATGCTGTGATGACAGCTTGGTGAGTACTGAGCCCTGTCGCTTCTCACCCACTCTTCTGTGGCTCATTTGTCTGATAGCATATGACATACATTGACCAAATGGCAGCACCAGCTCTGTGAACTGCTCTGACCATTGTGGAGCCCATCATCCTCTGATCTTAAGTCCTTTGTTCAAAATCTCAGAGAAGATCTAATCTCTAGGTAAGAGACCAGTTCTAGCCTAGGTCAGGTCTGCTGTCCTGGCCAAGGAGGTTGTGTCATGGGTACTGTACATAGACTCTAACTTACCCTTAACCAGGGATTATGGGTAGGTGTCATCTCTATGATATGTGTCATTAATTCATGTGTGTGTGTGTGTACAAATAATTATCTATATGTGCTGGTGTCTTAGTCAGTGTTCTATTGCTGTGGACAGACACCATGACCAAGGCAATTCTTAGAAAAGGAAGCATTTCATTGAGGGCTTACTTACAAAGGGCTAGTCCATAAACATCACAGCAGGAAGCATGGAGGGAGGCTGTAGTTAGATTTTTCCTGCCTGGCCCACAGTCAGGACAAATCTCTCTCGCCCGACAGTCCCACAGTCGTTCAGACCCAACCAAGTAAGCACACAGAGACTTATAGTACTTATAAACTGTATGGCCGTGGCAGGCTTGTTATCTACTTCTTTTATCTTAAATTAACTCATTTCTATTAATCTATACTTTGCCACATGGCTCGTGGCTTACCAGTACCTTACATCTTGTCATGGCGGCGGCTGGCGGTGTCTTCTCCCAGTCTTCCTGTTCCCAGTCTTTTCCTCTTCCTTGTCCCACCTACCCTATCCTTCCTACCTGGCTACTGGCCAATCAGCACTTTATACAGAGTGATATCCACAGGAGGCAGACAAGCATAGCATGGAAGCAATAGCTGAGAGCTTTGGTCCTGATCTACAGGCAACAGGCAGAGAGACAGAGAGAGAGAGAGAGAGAGAGAGAGAGAGAGAGAGAGAGAGAGAGAGAGAGAGAAGATGCTGGGCCTGGTGTGGGCTTTTGAAACCTCAAAGTTCACTCCCAGTGACACACCTCTTCCAACAAGGCCACACCTCTGAATTCCTTTCAAACAGTTCCACTCCTTCATCCAAACATATGAGCCTATAGACACCATTCTCATTCAAATCTATAGCTGAGATCCCAACCCAGAAAGCCCTGCCCCAAGAAAAGTGCTCAGTACAGCCATATGTCACTTAATGATGGGACACAGACTAGGAAAACACATTGTTATGTGACTACATCATTTTGTGAATATCAGAGAGTGCTTATGAATGTAAATGGTTCAGGTTAATCTGATGCAATTTAACAAAGCTGTAAAATGGGGGGCATGAGACTGCTGCTGGTGTGATGGGGTAGACAGTTTTACACAAGTCTTTTTTTTTTTTGGTTTTTCATGACAGGGTTTCTCTGTGTAGCCTTGGTTGTCCTAATTCACTCTGTAGCCCAGGCTGGCCTCACACTCACAGAGATCCACCTGGCTCTGCCTCTTGAGTGCTGGGATTAAAGGTGTGTGCCACCACCACCCAGTGACTATTTCTTTTAATAAGTAGAAGGACTACCCTCTAAAATGATCAAAAATATAATATAGTAAATGCATAAGCCCCTAACAGGCATTTAATAGCAAGCAGCACAGCAAATTTGTTGACGCTGTATCACAGACACACGGGTAATGTTCTATACTACAGTGATAGTAGGTCACAAGAATTTTTCAGCTCCATTGTAATGACATGGGGGGACGATCATATTTGTAGTCCACGGTTTGTCAAAGTTGCTTTATGCTGGCCATGACTCTGCAAAGCGCTCAGCCACTTAACTCCATCATAACGTTCTTTTCACTTCTTTTGATAGAGGCCCACTAAGTTCCCTAGACTGGTACGTAAGTAGTGCACAAGTAAAACACTTGTAATCTAAACTTTTTCCAAAGTGAAAAAAAAAATTTCTGAACCTAGTAGTGTCTGTCAAAATTTCAAATGTGCATACTCCCTGATATAGTGATTCCTCTGCTGGGAATTGATAACACCTTGCAAATGCATCATGTTATACAACAGTCAGCTATTACTACTAGCAACCAACTTGCTGGTTTGAATGAGAATGTTCCCCACAGGCTCATGGGTTTGAATACTTGGTCCCTAGCTTGTGGAACTGTTTGGGAAGGACTAGGAAGTGTGGCCTTGGAGGAGGGTTGTCACCGTCTGAGATGTGAACTCTCAGTTTTCCTGCTGCCATGCCTTTGTTCCACCATCCTGGACTCTAACCCCTTGGTCTTGGTTGACTTAGAACTTACAATGTAGTCCAGAGTGGTGCCAAACTCAAATAGCCACCTGCCTCTCTCTGCTCCCAAAGTTCTGGGACTACAGGTGTGTGCCGTCATGTCAGGCACTGTTATTACTTCTGGGTGATTGCATTAGACTATCATGTTGGCTCATTTTGGCTAGGTTTCTTGGTGGTCAGCAGACAGATGGGCTGGGCCATGAGGCTCTCTTCTATACCCAGTGTCATCATCCTGCAGGCTAGCTTGTCCCTCGGCCAGCTCAGGTTTGTCTTGTAGCATTTGCAGACACACAGACAAGAAACAGAAAGCTGGGTGGTGGTACACACCTTTAATCCCAGCAATTGGGAGGCAGAGATAGGCAGATCTCTGTGAGTTCCAGGTCAGCCGGGTCTACAGAGTAAGTTCTAGGATGCCTGTTTCAAAAAACCAAAGAAGAAGAAGAAACAGAAACTTGAAGTGCTTTTAAAGGCTGCTGCTTACATCATCTGCTAAATAAGTTCTGTGGTGAAATGGCAAGGAGACTCAGTGGCTTCTTTAGTGAGAGGAGCAGTCCAAGGAAAGGGCAAGAGCGAGGCGAAGACTTGGTACCATAGGCACCATAGGCACCATAGGCACCATAGGCACCATAGGCACCATAGGCACCATAGGCACCATAGGTACCATAGGCACCATAGGCACCATAGTCCTCTGCAGGAGCGGAACAAGACTCACCGCAGCATTGCTGCTGAGGGAACCAACTGAGATCGCCACCAGGAAGAAGTGGGCTAAATGAACCATGTCAACACTCTAGACACATCTGTGCTTTAGAAAAAAAAAATGAAGAAGCCCTGTGTTTGGTTGGGAAAGTCCTGAAGGTAGATTGTTACATAAAACAACAAACTTCCCAAAACAAATAAGTGCATGACAGTACTATGTAATATGTAAACTGTGAGGAGATAGATCTAAGAACAGATGAAGCTGGAGAGATGGTTCAGTGGGTAAAAGTGCCTTTTGCTAGGCACGCATGAAGACCTGAGTTCAAATCCCCAGATCTTGCATAAAAAATGTCTGCCATGGCTGTGCATGCCTATAATTTCAGTGCTACAAGGGCTGAGGTAGGTAGATTCCAGAGTGTCCAGGCCAGCCAATCTTTCAGATAGGGGGCTTCAGTTTCCCCGAGATACCTTGTCTAAGTTGGAGAGTTAGAGAGCAGGATGCTCAACATCTTTTTGTAGCATCTGTGCATAGGTGCACGTACCTACATCCATGTGCATACACACATATAAAGGAAATGTGTGTTTCTATTACTGCTTGCATAAATTAGCTCTACAAAAATGAGCATGGGTAGGGACTCTAGTTAGAACCAGATTAAGATAGAGGGGGCATTTTTCATTGTATACATAAAATAAGTCTCACACCCATACAATAACACAGATAGAAAAACTAACATCAAATAGCTTCATGTGTGTAGCGGGCCTCTGTAGAATAATTGTACCTAGTTTAAAATTTGCACTCTAACCTGCTTTTCCTTTTTTTTTGAGCTGAGGATCGAACCCAGGGCCTTGCGCTTGCTAGGCAAGTGCTCTACCACTGAGCTAAATCCCCAACCCTCTTTTTTTTTTTGTTTTTTGTTTTTGTTTTTCAAGACAGGGTTTCTCTGTGTATCTCTGGTGATCCTGGAACTCTCTCCGTAGACCAGGCTGGCCTCGAACTCACAGAGATCCCCCAGCCTCTGCCTCCAGAGTGCTGGGATTAAAGGTGTGTACCAACTTTTCTCTGGGCCTTTGTTTGGTCTTTTGAGATAGGGTCTCCCTATGTGGCCCTGGAAAACATACTGTTTGTGAAGGCAAAAGGCAAATGTGCTCCCCACTCCCCCACCCTCTCCCTGCTCTCCCACCCTCTTCCCACTCCCCGCTGCTGGGTTGTACTGTCCCCAAGGAATGGTAAGAGAACACATAGGGCCCCTCTGCTTCTGACCAGGCGCTGACATTTCTGAAGGATTCGTGAGTGTTTTTGCAGACAACGTCTGTGCATTGCTTCAAGCTGGGATGTGTTCCTTGGCTCTTCAAATGTCAGCGTGCCGCTCTGCTGGGACAGGATCCCATTTCTCGGGAAATGTCTGGAGCCAAGTGCCGGTGGCTTTCTGTGATGTCACCAAGCTCTGGCAATCAAAGAGCTCCTGAGTAACAGCAGACCCACTCGTGAGCCTGTGGTGGGTGCATAACTCAACAGGGCCTCTGTGCCAGGACTGAATGCGCTTTGGTGTCCCACCCAAACATAGGCTCCTGTTGTTCAAGTGGAGCCCAGAGCCCATGCCTAGTCCTCTCTTTATCTACCCTCCAGGACACAAGAAGGAACACTAGGGCTGTTGGCTTGGAGCTACTGAAGATTCTGGAGGCCTCTTGAGAAAATAAATGGTCAGTCTACGTCTGTGCCTGTTCTGCAGCAATAAGCAGTCCTCAGATCCCCGCCCCCGCCACTGTTCTCCATGGATCCACTGAGGACCGGGCCTGGAACCCTGATCCTACAGGGAAGGGACTTGGCACCAGTGGATGGGGAAGATGGACAGCTAAACAAGCGTTTAGGTGAAAGTCTGAGGCTTGCTTTTCAATAAGTCTTTCTTGTTGCGAGGGAAAAGACTCAACCCTAAAGAACTAAAAAGAAAATGACCTCCAAGCACTCCCCCTGTTCATAAGAGAAACTGGCATCGGCTAGAACGCTGGCAGCCTTGGCTCCGGACACTAGGAGCCTAGGAACATCTCCTCTTTCCATTGGGTCTCTCTCCTCTCTTCTGTGTCAGCTAGCTTTTGTCTGTTCTCCACTGACAGACTACACAATGACTTGTGCTCCAGCTACTGGGATAAGAGGTGACCGTGTTTAATCCCAGCATCCTGGGGTAGGGTTTCATTGGCCTTGTTTGGACAGGAGTCCAGTCCTGGACCAGTCAACTTCAGGGAGGGGCAGTTACCCATTACTAACAGTGCGCTCTTCTTGCAAGCAGACCCCAAGACTTATCAGGGAGTAAAGGTGTGTGGAAGAGGGTGCTGGCAACACTCCAAATATTCCTTACAGAGTGATGCACAGCTTATACATATATACTTGATAACTTCCTGTCCTTGGTGTCCTTCCTTCCTTCCTTCCTTCCTTCCTTCCTTCCTTCCTTCCTTCCTTCTTTCTTTCTTTCTTTTACAGTGTGTACACGTGTGCATGTGTGCGTGTGTGTGCGTGTGTGTGTGTGTGTGTGTGTGTGTGTGTGTGTGTGTGTGGGGGGGGGGGGGGAGGTTGTGCACATGAGTGCTGTTATGCTGTAAGGTCAGAAGTCATTAGATCCCTGAAGCTGGAGTTACAGGTGGTTGTGAGCCACCCGCTGGTGCTGGGAACTGAACCTGGATCCTCTTCAAGAGCAGTTTGTGCTCTTAACTTCTGAGCCATTGCTCCAGCCCTATTTAAAAACTAATTTAATTTTTTTGAGATTATAATATAATTACGTCATTTCCCCTTCCTTTCCCTATTTTTTTTTAACACTTATTTGCCCAGTGTGTGTGTAGGGGGACACACAAGTGCAAGGGACGTTTGTGGAGATAAGACAACTTGCTGGAGTCTCTCAGTCCCTTGGGTTCTAGGGATTGGTTACAGTTGTCAAGCCTGGTGGCAAGTGCCCTTGCCCAATGAGCCAGCTTACAAGCTCTCATATTTAGTTTTTAAGTTGCTTTTCAGTATGGGGTCCTTCTCAATTATTTCTTTCTGCTTCTGGGGGTTCTAATGTGCTTTGTGGTCTTTCTTTAAGATGGGTGATCTTTATAGGGAGCTCTCTGTTGGCATCTGGGGTAATGTCTGATGGGCAAGGCTGGTCGCCAGGTTGTGTGGGTTGGAGAGGAGGTTCCAAAGGCCATGCTAAATGTCAGTCCCAATGAGGTCAAGAAGAGCCCCTGACTGACGAGCAAGCATGTATCCCTCCACTTGATGGCCACATTGCCAGGCAGAGAAGTATTCTTTAAACCCCTATTCATTTGTATCAAAGGAAGACACAGCCTTACCAGGTTCTGGCCCATCACCCCTTGGGCCTAGAGGGAATGGAGGGGTGAGGGATTGTGAGAGATTGTTTTGCCTGGCATCTCTTTTTGTCTGCAAGGATGCTGGCAGGGCTCAGGGAGCCGATGATACCTAGCCGTGGTATGGTAGTCATGGCTTCTTTGGTAGAAACAAAGAAAAAAGGGAGAGGACAGTCTCAAGGCCTCAGGCTGAGGAGGAAACGCAAGGAAGATTTTGAAAGGTTTCTTCTTCCGGTCACCCACCATCCCTTGCCATCTTACTTCATGTCCACACTCAGTCTCTCTTGGACCTTCCCATGGACTGTTGTTTGGCTTCTAGAATCCGTGTTGCTTTCTCACTTCTCTGGGCCTTCCAGGCTTGGGACAAGGACCCGGTAGCCCAGAATAGCATACCTCTTGTATGGCTGACTTTGACCTCATACTTTCCCTCGATCTTGGCTTCTCTCTGGCATCTGCTCAGTTCTGGCTCCAGCTGAATTCAGCCCAGCTGCCACCCTAGCTCCCAATGGTTTCGCAGACCAGGTTTTAGCCTCCTAGCTCCTTTCCCAGTGTCTGATCCCCAGCCATCCCTGGTGAGCGGCTTTACCTCTCATCTCAGGGTTAAATGGCTTGCAATACCCATCCCCAGCCTGTGACTGGCAGAGAACTTGCACATCTGCCAGAGGCCACTGGCATTGAATTCGTGTCTCTGAGGGGAGGGGACAAGCTGCTGAAGTCACTGTTCTTCAGCCTGAGGAAGAGGAAGGTGTGTGTGGGTGTGGGTGTGGGTGTCCCTGCTGAGTGACAGTCACACATGGATATGGGTCATTAAGAATAGTGCCCTGGATTGGAAAGGAGGAGCTTGTAGGGCATCAGGGAACTGGCCAAAGGTGGCCAGGATGGCAGGTGGGGATACTCAGGAGGCCTGGGCCAGTGGCTATTTACTCTTTGGTGACAGGAGCATTTCAATATTTTAGCAACCGGTACAGCTGTCGGAGCCATCCACTGCAGCTGAATGTCAGTGCAGGTTGTAGGTGGCAGTGAGCAGCTGGGCTGTCACACTGACAGTAAAAGCAGATGGAGTGGTTATAAACCACGACAGGAGAAATTTTGTCTCATCGCTGGAAAACTTATATCACTACCTTTCACCAAGAAGGGTGGGCATAATCTTGAAGCTCTACAGCAACTAGCAACGAGCCTTCCAAATGGACCAGGAGGTTGCTATCGGGGACCAGGCATGAAAGACTGTTTTTGGATTACTTTTTTCTTATGTGCTAGCAAAGGCCCCCAGATTATCTGCAGCCATGATTAATGAGAGACCTTTCTAGAGCCTTTGCTGTGTGCCAGGTGTGGTACTGGGGAATATGACATGACAAAGGTCAAGAGGCTGACCCCATTTCCCTGAAATTCACAATAGCGTCACCAGAAGTATCATGGCTTGAATAGGAAACATCACCCGCAGGCTTGTGTTTCCCAATGTCTGCTCCAAACTGGGGGAGCTATTTTGGGTGCCGGTGGAACTTGTATGTGGTAGGATGTGGCTGGTGATAGGTCAGCAGGGGAGTGGGACTTTAAAGGTCGTAGCTAGTTCCAGCCACCCTCGGCTTCCTGGGTCACAGCGGTGCTCTGCCATATGCTCCAATGGCCATGAGCTCCGCCATTCCTTTCCTTGATGTTCCATCTTCATCATCAACTTAACAGGATTTCAAATCACCATGGAAACAAATCTCTGGGCATGCCGGTGAAGGATTATCAAAATTAGGTTAATAGAGATGGGAACACCCGCTCTAAATGTGGACAGTGTTGTTCTGTGGGCTGGGTTTCCGAGAGGAAAGCTGAAGGAGAAAGGCACCTGAAAGATGGCATTCATCTTCCGCTTCTTCCTGACAGTGGAGCCCATATGACTGGCGGTGTTAGCTTGACCTCCCCAGCATGGTGGACTGTGCGCTCCAACTGTGAGCCCAAGCAGGCCTCCCGGAAGCTGTGCTGGTCAGCACAAGAGACCAATACACACCTTACCCACCAGAAATTGGGTCTCCAAAACTCTGGGCTCACATAGATCTCTTAGGAGTATTTCTGTCTGGCATTTGCCACAGCAACATACGAGCAGTTGATAAAACGAAGAGAAACTGGAGGATAGCACACCTGCCCCAAAGATGATGACCAGAGAGGATGATGGACACACTGAATGAATCCCCAGAGAAGTGTTGGACAAGCACTTAGTAGGTAGCAGTTGGGGGGGGGGTGTGGCTGAGGAAAGGACTTCCTGTCCAAATAGGGATGAAATCAGCCTCTGAAAGCTTTTCTTTTGCTTCTAGAAATCACTACTTGCTTTGTGATCTTCACTTCCAGCTATCAGGTCACTGCTTGTCCTTGAAAGCACCTCTTCACCTTGCCAGTGTGAAGTCAGGGCTGCTTAGCTATGCTCGCTCGCTGCTCCGTTGGGATCAGAGCCAGTCTGGAAGGCCAAGTTCACAGGAGCTCTGAGGGACTGTCCTGGGCATCTTCCTTCTGAGGTTTCTCCAGTGTCAGGAAGAGCTCACTCAGAGCAGGAGCCCCAAGTCAAACTGCTGACCTGGAGAGAGAAGGCTGGTTTCTCCAGGTGAATGTCGGAGAGTGCCACTTTCCCCTCCCCAGGGACTATATCTGGGAAGATGAGTTTTGGTGACAGTCCAGAACTAGACATCCTTGGGGTTTCCAAATCCTTCAAGCTTGAAGTGCAAAGCACTGCTTTGCAAAGGCCATAACCAAAGGCTATGAGATGAATGGAATGATTAAAAACAAAAGAATTCTTTTATTGTGGTTAAAAACAAACAAACACAAACAAACATAAAAATTCACCATCTTAACTATTAACAAGTTTATTTTCATTTATGTTTATGTGTCTCTGTGAATGTATGCCATATATGTAGGATGCCTATGGAGACCAGAAGAGGGTGTGAGATCCTCTGAAGCTGAAATTACAGACAGCTGTGAGCTGCCTGAACTGGGTACTGCGAATTGAACTTGGTTATACTGGAAGAGCAGCAAACGCCCTTACATGCTGAACCATCTCTGCAGCCTGATCTCCAGGTCCATGGTAGTAAATACATTCAGGAGGTTTGCAGTCATCCCTCAGAACTCTTTGCAGCCTGTAAAACTAAAACTCCATACCCATTAAACACTAGCTCCCCATAGCCCCAGCTCCTGTTACCATTCCCTGGTAACCACCAGCCACTCTGCCTCTCTGATCACCAGCACTCTATGTATCTCATAAGGACTGAGTTTCTTTAGGGAAAAAAATCAGTTTTGCAGTGCTGGAGATAGGACTCAGGGCCATGAACATGCTAGGTAAATGTTGCCATGCAGGTGTGAGTCCACTCAAAACTGGATTTTGCAAGAATGATGCCTGGAGACACATACCTTGTCCTGGATTTGTCCCATTGGTCAGAGTATAAACACATGACCTAGTCCTGGGTTGTTGTTGGGGAAGATGCACATGGACAGCTAACAAAGACTGAAAAATAGTTCAACCCGAATATTGGGGGTTATGGTGGTTTGAATAAGAATGGTCCCTAGAGGCTCATATATTTGAATGCTTGGTCAGCAGAGAGTAGTACTACCCAAAGGATTAGGAGGTGTAGCTTTGTTGGATGAAGTGTGTCCCTGGGGCTGGGCTTTAGGGTTTCAGAAACCTAAGCCAATCCCACTGGCTTACTATTTCTGCTGCCTGTGCATCAGGATTTAGCTCTCAGCTCCTTCTCCAGCACCATGTCTGCCTGCATGCTGCCATGCTTTCTGCCTTGATGATAATGGACTAAACCTCTGAAACTGTAAGCCAGCTCCAATTGAATGCTTTCTCTTATAAGAGTTGCCTTGGTCATGGTGTCTCTTTGCAACAGTAGAACACTGACTAAGACAAGGGTTTTCCATGTAAACAGTCTGAAAGATGTTAGATAAAGAAAGGCTCTTGTTGTAGAATATCTGTACACTGTGTGAAGATGTATTTGCTGTTACTGGTGTAATAAAAAGCGGAATGGTCAATAGCTAGGCAGGAAGAAGTTAGGCAGGACTTGTGTGCACAGAGAGAACTCTGGGAAAAAGAAAGGCAGAGTTGCCAGTCAGACACAGAGAGGAAATAGGAGGTGCAAGATGAAAGAGAGGTAATGCTGTGTGGCAGATGTAGATTATATAAATGGGTTAATTTAAGTTATATGAGCTAGTTGAGATAAGCCTAAGCTAAAGGCCAAGCTTTCATAATTAATAAGAAGTCTCTGTGTGGTTATTTGGAAGCTGGCAGTACAGAGAAAGATTTGCTACAGGCTCTAGACATGAAATGGAGCCTTCCTTTTAATTTTTTCTATTGACTTTTTTTTTGCTTGTTTTTTTCACCCACTGTGGCTGATTCTACATTATTTTTATTTTTGAGACAGGGTTCAGGTTGGTCTCAAGCACACTATGTAGCCAAAGATGGCCTTGAACTTCTGATCATCACTCCTCTAGAGTGCTGAGATTACAGGCATACACCACCACACTTGGTACTTTATGTGGTGCTGGGGACTGAACCCAAGGCCTTCTGCACTATATCTCCAGCCCATGCAAAACATTTTTTGAGACAGGGTCCCACTATTTAGCCTTGGCTGGCCTGGAGCTCACTATGTAGCCCAGGCATGCCTCTGCCTGGAGTGCTAGGATTAAAGAAACATGCCTCCATGCCTGGGACCATGCAAAACATTTGGAAACAAATATTTCTTTTCAGTCTCTTTGACCACATCCTTCTTCTTTTCATCTTTGATTTGAGACATTCCTGTTACTTGCAGCTGAAGGCCTTTGATCTCCTGTTCTTCCATTGCTTAGGCTCTTTATGAGGACAGTCCTCCTTGTGGGGACAGACTTCTCAGTTGCTCATCCTTAATCCCTTTCCACCAACTGCCCCCTCACCAGATCAGCATCACCTTATTTCGTGGTGCGCAAAGGCTTTCTTCACAACTGCCTCAGTTACTTTGCGTGTCCCCTTTCTTGCTGAAGCTCTTGGTCTTCGGTTTCCAGAGCCCTGAATTTCATCATCTCCTTTTTGTCTCCTGACTGTGTCTACTGTACTATGGGCTTCTTTAGCATTCCTCCTAATTCTAGGCATCACCACCCTCCTCATCACCACCCTCCTCATCACCACCCTCCTCATCACCACCCTCCTCATCACCACCCTCCTCATCACCACCCTCCTCATCACCACCCTCCTCATCACCACCCTCCTTAGCACCACTCTTCCCATCGTCTTCACTACCCCCATCACCATCATCTCTGCTTCTAGTGGGGACTCACAAACAAGGTCTCCACTTGGAATCCTCATAACCAATGAATAAGGTAGATATCATGCATGTTTGCCACGCAACAGCACTGAGGCTCTTAGACATTACTCATGTTTGCCTAAGAATGAAGAGCTAGGGGCTGGAAAGATGGCTCAGTGGTTAAGAACAGTTGTAACTCCAGTTAAGTGTTGGATTCCCAGCACCTACAGGGTGGCTTACAGCCATCTGAACAGGGGATACAGGGGCTTCGAAATCCTGTTCTGACTCTATGGACACCAGGCATGCAGGTGGTGCACATACATACATGCAGACAAAAATTCATATGCATCAAGTAAAATCTTTTTTAAAAGAAGCCAAAATAAGCTAGTGAAATTTATTTTAAGAAGAGAGTAAGAAGGAGGAGGAGGAGAAACATCTAGTAGGCGTCAGAGGTGGCAATAATGTCCAAGCCCAGCCTCTCCATACACCAGCCATCCTTCTCTTTCCTTAAAATGCCACAAGGCTCTGCCAGATGTGGTGGTGCATGCCTTTAATTCCAGCACTCAGGAGGCAGAGACAGGCAGATCTTTGTGAGTTCGAGGCTAGCCTGGTCTACAGAGCGAGATCCAGGACAGGCAGGACTACACAGAGAAACCCTGTCTTAGAAAAGCAATCAAACAACAACAAGCCTCAGAGTTTGTTCCTCATCTCTCTTCCTCAGACAACAGCAGGCCAGGCCCTCATCACTCAGAGCTGGGCTAATACAACAGCCTCCTAACAAATCTCCTGCCCCCACCCCACCCCACTCGCACCCCAGTGGTGTCCAGCATGCCTGTCTGTCAAGCAATGCAGCTTTCACTTAGCTTCCCTTGTGTCTGTGCCCTGCTCTTATACTGATGGTGGTCCCCTGCTACCTCTTGGGCCATGGTCTGGTTCTCAAAAGCCTTCTCCACCTGGGCCCATGCTCTTGTCTCCTCAATGGCTCACTGTTTGCCAGGATTCAGAAGCCAGGTGGAAATCATTAGTGCTCACCAACAGTTCCCTGCTTGCAGGCATGGGGGAGATTTCAATTCCCTTTTATGATTTTATTGCTCTTTGCAGTTAAGTAGAGGCAGACACGTGATTAGCTCTAGCCAATGAGCTAGATCTGGATGTGTGTTACTTTGACATTGAAGCAATGCAAAGGCCCTGCAGGACTTTCCCATTTCCCTCAACCCCTTGCTGTGATGCTCTGTAGCGGTGTTCCAGATGGTGGAGCCCCCATTAGCCAGAGTCCCTGAGTGACGCTGTGGAGCAGAACACTTTCTTTCCTGCATCCATTGACTTGCAGTGAACTTTGCGTGGATATGAAATTATTCTGTTGAGCTCTTGAGATCAGGGGGTTGTTCAGTGGCTTCAAACACAATGAATATTTGTGTCTTTGCCCATGTGCGTGTAGGTCAGCAGGAGAAAGCTCTTCTGGTCATCACTCAGGCATCCAGGTAGATGGAGAGTCCATCTTAACATAGGCTCTGTGATTATCTCCAAGGGAAATCAAGTCCTGACTCATGTATATAATGTGTGCGAGCGTTTCGTCTGGATGTATGTGAGGGATGTATGTGTCTGGTGCCTGAGGAGGTTAGAAAGGGGCATCAACTCGGCTGGGACTGAAGTTACTGAAGGCATTTGAGCCACGGTGTGGATGTTGGGACCCAAACCCAAGCCCTCTACAAGAGCAGTAACTCTTCACTCCTGGGCTGTCACTCCAGCCCCCATGCCTTGACTCTTAGAGCTTTCACGTAGACGAGACCCAAGTCACTTGCTTAACTTTTCCTTGACCAAATAAATTAAGTCCCTGACTTCAAAAGGGGGCAGAAAAAACTACGTTTACAACATGCTGAGAGAGCAGTGAGCTCGAACCATTGGTGAACAGTGAGTACCGCTGATGTCTTGACTAGAACATCAGACAGACTGGTCCCTACATGTCCCACTCCATCCTGCCTCTGGAACTCATTCCACACCCTTCCCTTATGTTACTCTCATAGCTTCTAGTCCATACCTCCTGGGAGCTCCCCTTGGTATTTCCTGCACAATAACAGCAACACTAAGTTGTTTCTTATTCGTAAACCTCTAGGGTCTTTACGGTGGTGAAAATTTAATTGGTTATTCACTGTTTCATGTATAGGCAATGAGACTAGTTTTGCTTTTAACAAACATACCCAGCTCCATATATTTAAATCAACATTGGTCCACTTGATCCTCTGATCCTCTGGATGGCTGCTTGTGTATGCCAACGACAGGTTCAGTGCTCCTAGATGTTTATGGAATTGCCTTGGCGTTCACAGCATATCTGAGTCCTTGTCTGCCAGGGTATAAAAATTGTGTGTCTTTTACCCATATGTGCAAGAACTGAATGAGTTAGTGCATATACATGCTTAGAAAGAACTCGGATACTCACCAAACCTCAGCTATTATTATTATTATTCCTCCTGAGATCTCTGTGGACAACTATCTTTGGCACTCCCTCAGATCTGGAGCTGGACCTGTCTGTGCCCATGTGTCCTCTGCTCATGGTCCTCAGAGGTCCTGTAGATGCAGTTCTTGGAACTAAGGGAAGGTGCTGTCTGGCCTGAGGAGAGATGAGATTGTGGCTTGTAGGGAGGCTCTGCCTTGAGAGGGATGGGGAAGGGCTGCCTCAGGCCCACCTCGCGGCCAGTTATGTGAAGGATGAAGGAGTGGTCTGTATGTCCATCACTGTCTAGCTGGGCAGTTCTGTAGGATGCTCTACAGTCTCTCAGAGGGGCTAAAAGGGGTCAGGCCTCCATTCTCTACAGCAGTGATTAGCACATTCCCTTTTGCCTTGCTGCCCCCTTCTTAGCTCACTTCCGGTCTCAATTATACTTCCTGGGATCACCCCCAAACGGATTACCTGTATTTAAGAAATCCAGCCTTAGAGCAGGAGTAAACACCAGCTGAAGCTCCAAGCAATGAAACCGCCTCTGGCTGGCCTGCCTGCCTCCTCCTTCTCCTCCTCCCTCCCCTTCTCTTTCTTCCAAGTCTCCTCTCATAGCCCAAGCTGGCCTTCATCTCAGCAATCCTCCGGGCTCAGCCTCTCAAGGGCTGGCTTACAAGTAGGAGCTAGCACTGTTGCATTTGGCAGTGCTTCTAAAGAGACATTTCTTGAGGTTCTGAGCCATGTTCTCATGGCTGAAATAAGCTGATGGCTTTAGAAGATGCCAGCAGCTAGGGAGATGTCTTTGGGTGTATGTGTTCCAGAACGTCATTGAGGGGCTACATCACTGGTTGGGAGGTGGGTCTGAGGCAGCCCTTCCCCCAGCCCTTGAGAGGCAGGGCCTACCTACAAGCCACACCTTCATCTCTCCTCAGGCCAGACAGCACCTTCCTGAGCTCAGTTCTGCATCCAAGGAACCTCTGAGGACCCTGAGCAGAGGACGTATAGATATAGACAGCTCTTGGTTCTTCACTCTATAATCTTACCCTACTGTAGGGTTTTCTTGTAAAGGATCTGATTGGCTGGGGTGGAGGGTGGGGGCAGGACACTGTAGCTTGGCTTGGTGGCAGGTCTGACATGTGAACTCTGGGTAGCCCAGCACAAGACTGTTCAATGAATCCTGTCGGATTGACATTCTGCCACTTGGATGGACAGTGGATTCAGGCTCCTCAAGTGTCTGCACTGAGCTTCCCCCTATTTCTGGAAAACCCAGAGGAAGATGAACATCCGGAGGTACTGTGGTAGTTAGCCTGGCAATCATTTTTTGTAAACAAGAAGGAAGACACTATAGTTTGGATGCTGACAATCCCTCAAAGGTCCTTGTGTTGAAGCCTTGCTCTTGGTTGTACATAATTGGAAGAAGTTGGAATCTGAGTGTGGAGGGCATTGGGGGGATGCCTTGGAGGAACCTGCAGGATCCTGGTCTCTTCACTTTAGTCTTGCTCCCTGGCCCTGTGGGGAGGGACTTTACTTTGTCACACGAGCTGCTGTCCCACCCCCAGAAACCTAAGAGCCACATGTGAACCAATCATAGACAGGATCTCCAAAACTACGAACCCAGAGAAACCTTTTCCGTTAGTAAGCTGATCAGCTCACAGAGCAGATATTAACCAACCCTGCACATGTATGTATTAGTGTCAGGAAGCACCTACCAGGCCAGGCCAGACTCTGAGCCAGAGAGAGGAGAACCTTAGCTGTGAGGAGGTGGGGAAGAGATAGCTTTGAGAAGCCCCTAGAGGCCAGCTCCTCCCTGCCCTTCATAGAACCTAGGCTGCTCAGGGAGACAGCTCTCTGACAGTGTTTTTCTTAGTGCAATGTGGGGCTTATGGAACGTTGCATGTGTGACATAGGTCCAGAGAAGGGAACACTTGTAAATGAACTCAGAGGAAGGTTTTCTAGATTTTTGGAAAGTCAGCTGACAATGGTCACATCTGCCACATTGGTGGGGATTAGAGTGAAGTGATGATTGTAAAATGACCTCGCCTTCACACCCCTGCTCATAACTTGGAAGGACAGTTAACATTTCCATAATAATCAGTGTTACTTACTAGGGTGAGTAACCTCTCTGGTGATGTCCTGAGTTTTTGGTCAATGGATACCTTAATCTACCCCTGGCTACCTTGAGAATCATCTGAGTTGAGCATAGTCCTTCAAAATAAATCGCAAGATTTAGCTGTGTTGGTATAGTCTTGTAATCTCAGCATTTGTGATGTGGAGATGGGAATATCAGGAGTTCAAGGCCAGCCTGGGCTACATAAGACCCTGTCTCAAAAAAACAAAAACAAAAACAAAAAACACACAAACAAACAAACAAAAAAACAAAATTAATTTTAAATTGGGACTGGTGGTACAGGTCCTGTATTCCCAGTTACTCAGAGGCTGAGGTGAGAGGGTTGAAAGTTCAAGGCCTACTTGGGCTACAGAGTGAGTTCAAGGCCAGCCTGGGCTACTTTGTAAGATCCTGTCTCAAAAAGAAGAAAAAGGGTTTTGTTTTGGTTTGTTTTGAATAGGGTTATAGCTCAGTGGTGGATGGCTTGCTGAACACATTCAAAGTCCTGAGTTCAATTCCAGATTGCAGTCATTTTCCTGTGCTCTGCAGCACACATGTGCACCACTAAATCTGTTTACCTCCTCTCTTTTTTAGCCTTTGGTTTTCTGAGACAGGATCTTGCTGTACAGCTCTGGCTGGTTTCGAACTCTCAGTCATCTGCTGCAGTCTCCTCCATGGCAGGAGTGCAGGTGCGCACCACCATGCCCACCTGGCTGGTTTAGGAGTTGGTTGGCAACAGGGGTAAGGTTGGCACGAAGAAAGAAGTCATCTTAGCCAGACTCCAGACATCCAGACAGTTATCCCACAGGGCTCCCAGCTCTGAAGACTTCCACTGGGAAGGAGCAGAACCTGGATTTAGCCAGTTACTATTATCAGCAGGGAAAGTGGCTGAGAATGCGGAACACTGAGCTAAACACAGCAATGGGGCCTCCAATTCAGCCGGTCATTGCAAAAAGACTGCTGGCCTTTGCAACCAAGTCCCAGACCCGTATATTTTGAGGTCAGAAAAAAAAATCCATTGAAATTCTCTTTAGCTGCTTGAGAATTTTCAGGACTAAGATGCATGATTCAGCAAGAGCTAGCAGAAAAGCCCACCTTCAAATTTCCAAACCACAAAGGCGGCTGCCTCCACCCTCCTTATTCTTAGCTGATTGAAATAATCAGAAGTCAGTTTCAGAATGCTGGCGTAGTGAAAGGCAGGCAATGTCTGTTTGATGGAGAGTAATATCAGCTTCCTGGCGGCGGCGGCGGTGGGGGGGAGGGCGTCCAATGTCTTACTCATATTCTTCTTTCCCTTCCCCAAACTTCCTTACATCATCTTTTCTTTTCTTGTCAGTTAGGTGAGTAGGGCTATTGGCACATCTCACTTGGTACCACAGGACCCTTCTGCCTCCTGGGTTGCCAGATGGCAGAATAGATGTGAAATAAGTCCCCAGAAACAGGGTGGCTTTGGAAGCTGTTTATCTCTGCGTCTGAGGTACTTCCCCATCTCTCCCTTCCAGCTTCTTGCTTACTGAAGTAGCCATCAAATAGAATAAGAAAAGGCTAGCAGGAGATGGCTTAGTTGATAAGGCGCTTGTTCTATGGAAGCATGAGGACCTGAGTTTGAATCCCTGGAACCCATACAAAACCCAGGAGTGCTGGGGGGGCTCCTGTAACCCCAGCACTGGGGACTCACAGACACGTGGATCTCTGGAGCTCGTTGTCCAGCCTGGGTGGATGAATTGATGAGGTTCAGGGTTACTTAGATCTTGTTTCAAAATAAAAGCAGAGACACTCAAAGTTGACATTAGGCCTGCACTCGAACACACACACACACACACACACACACACACACACACACACACACAGACAGAGACAGAGACAGACAGACAGAGACAGAGAAACAGAGACAGACAGAGACAGAGGGACATATAGACAGAGACACAGAGAGACAGGGAGAGAGAGAGAGCCCCCCAAAAATCTAACCTCACAAGGCAGCACCAACAGTTCCCACTGGAGATGCCGGCCCGAACAGAAGCAAAGGACAGAAGGAGAATGATTCTTGTCTCTCTGTGAGAAAATTGAGTTAGTGTGGGCTGCATTAATGCCCGTTTGGAGTGTGAGAGGGCTGTGATTCAGTCATGGACGGGTCTGGGGTGGGATGGGGCCAGCTGCCCCTTCTTCAGCTCCTAGCATCTCTTCCCTTCCTTTTCAAACAGAGCCAATGGCCCTCCAGGTAGTGCACTGTCTGGCCCCAATTTGTAAAAGGTGATCTCACTGGGACCTCTATGCATATGGAGAAAGCTGGGGGTGGGGGGCTAGGTTAAGGATGTGTATGTGTGGGTGCTCTGGACAAGCTTTCTGTTAGGACTGGCATTTGCCTCTTCGTCTGTACAGGCAGTAGGAGAGGAAGGGAGGACAGGCCATGGGATGGGGGATGGGAGAGGGCTCTTCCTGCTTGGCATTTGCAAGCTGGTAGGGAGCGTGCTGCCTCCAGGTTTCAGGCAATCACAAGGCCCATTTGCTCTTGCAGGTTCATTAACGAGGCCTGCGGGAATGACAATTGCCTTGTCCACTGTGTTAACTGGACGGAAGGAAGAAGGAAAGTCAGAAAGGGAGAACAATGTTCAGGTCTCTGCTCAACTATCACTGCTCCTCTGAACTCTAATGGCTACCTGCCCACAGCTGCCTTGGCTGGTACCGGGAGGGGCAGGCAGGTGGGAGATGGGGGAGGACTATAAGGGGTGTTGTCGATTCTATGGGCCTCTCACCTCAAACCTCCCCCCTGCCCCAGGCTTCTTTCTTTTTCATTTGATTCCAGGCCATTCCTAGACATGTTTTCCCAAGTGATGACTCCCAGAAAACATCTCTGACAGGAAAGTCAATTAACAGAGAGCCCCTCCGCCCCGGGACTGCGCCATCCTCTATACCCACTGCCCCATCTGCTTCCAATCTGCCTTGGTTCTGTCCTCCAACCCTGGGCAGCCATTGAATTTCAAGTATGGACATAGAAACCCTTAGACAGGTGGCCCGCAGCAGCCACAGGACAGTCGTGCTCCTAGGGGCCTTTGCTTCAGAACCTACTGTCCTTGCTATTCTCCAAGGTGCCTTGAATTCGCAGCCAGCACTTCTATGGGCAAACAGACAGTGAAAACGGTCCAGTGCCAGGAGGCTTGGAGGCTGGCATTAGGCCAGGGGCCCTGGCAGCACATCGTGGGGATGGGAGGAAAGAGTATCCAGTTGGGAATTATTTAGCGCCCACCTGCCTTTTTCCCTGTACTAATGGAAGGCCTGCCAGGATGAGGGCAAAGAATGTTGGGGAACTGGGGACCATTCTGTCCTGCCGCTTGTTAGGAGAGCAGAGCCCTGGCAAGAGGTTACTTGGGGAAGCTGGATGATGTTATCGACCAAATTGGGGTTTGGGGATTATCTGTGGATTTCATTTATCTGTGTTTCCCCTGGTCTCTCTTGTTGTAGGTAATTAAGAGCTGATTGCTGGTAATTAAGAGTTGTTGAGAGAGGCGGCAGGATCCAAAAAGGAGAGACACAGTTTGTCTTCCTTTGGACAGACTCCTGCCCCCCTCCCGTCTGCCCCCTCCTCGTGTGCCTCCTGCAGGGAAGTGGCCCCAGAGAGCAAGCCCCAGCTTGTCAACTGGATTATTTATTCATAAATGCCTCTCTCCCTTCTTCCCTCCCTCTATTGCCAAGCCTGGAGCCGAGCCAAGCCAAGCCGTGTGCAGGGTGGGTTTAAACTCGACCTCCCCACACTTAGGCGGGCTAGGAAAGCAAGCTTTATTTTTCCAACAATAGCCTTCCTTGGGCTCCTGAGCCTGTCTCTGCTGATGGTAGACAACTTAAACTTGAGTCAAGATACAGACACAACTGGCTGAAGTCCTGGTAATTTTAAGAGCTCTTTGGGACTCTCTCTTGTTCCTTCCTCCTGGCTGGTGAGCTTCTTTCCTGGGATGGAGTTGGGAAAAGGGATTCTACAATGTCTTGGCGTTGAGCGAGGCATGTGTGTCCACACACTGCCTTCTGCTTCCAGGCTCCCCCCACTGGCCTTGACCGTGGCCTCTAATGTTCTGGGTGGTCATGGCCTCCAGTCCAGGGACCCCACACACTGCTTCTCTGGTGGGCCCCTTTTCGTCTCAGCTCTTCTGGATGTTGCAGGTGCTCTTGGCTCTTCCCTCTGCCCTGCTGGAGTATGCTCCAGCTTGCTGCTGTGGGGTGAGACCCCACACCCCTCCTCTCAGGGCCTGGAAACCTCTCACGGGTTTCAAGTGCCATAGTTTGGATGTGAAATGAGTGTGTCCCTTCCAAGGTTCAGGGATTGGAAATTTGGTTCCCAGGGTAAGGATACTGAGAGAAACTAGGTTACTTCCTGAAAAGGCAGGGTTTTTTATGTTGTTTGTTTGTTGGTTTTCTTTTTCTTTTTGAGGCAGGGTCTTGCTATAGAGCCAAGGCTAGCCTCTAGTTCAAAATCACCCTGCTCCAGCCTCCTGCCAAGTGCAGCCATCATTCCCGTATGAGAACGGGCTGATAGGAAAGCAGGACCCCCAATTCACTTATCTCACTTGCACACGGCAGGTCTCTTTCTGCTGCTCTGTCCCTCGGTGATGCCAGCAGGGGCTCCTTGCCAGGATGCCAGTGCCATGATATTTGAACTTCCAAGGCACCAGAACCATAAGCAAAATAAACCTCTTTTCTTCATTTGTGCTCTGGCCTTGGGTATTGTGTTATAGCAGCACATGGATGGTGGCACCACACTTCTCTCATTCTGGTATCACAAGGATGTATTTATAATGAGGGCTTCAGCTAGCCTGGGAACCTGGGCCACCTCTGAGCTTGTCCCAGGACTTGGGTCATCATGGAGGTCTTCGCTCACCAGTGAACTCCTCCACTCCTTCTCTGTGACAAAACTGCTCTTGTCCCCTCCCCACCATCCTACATTTTATGCTGCAAAACCATTGTTCCTGCTCTAGGACATCTAAAAAGTCCGGTTCAGAATTTCAAAGCTCTGTGTGTTCAGTGCCCCCAGTACTTGCATTTGGAAGTCATGGCTCTTGAGAACAGTCAATCTGTGAAAGATTTGCCAAAGTCTTCCTGGGACCTCACAAGCCATTCACCTTTCTAGAGACTACCATTCATTGAACACTTGCAGTGTGTCTGAGGTGTTCCTGGCTTGTTGTGTTTAATCCTCACAGTGCCTGGTAATGATCTCCATTTTGCATCAAGGCAACCCAGATAGAGGGGTATTAAGAACTCACTGGACCATTTGCCTCTGTCACCCTGCTTTCTGTCCCTGTGGCCACACCTCTGCTGCCTCAACAGTGGCTGTGGTGAGGCATCCCATCTGGGTTTGACACTGATGTGTGTGTGTGTGTGTGTGTGTGTGTGTGTGTGTGTGTGTGTGTGTATCTGAGGCTATGCAGTAGGGAGTGTGGGGAGAGAAAGACAGGTAAGAGGAAGAGAGAAAGGAAAGGTAGAGGAAGAAAGGAAGGGAGAGAGGCAAAGGAAGAGGAGGAAGAAATGAGGAAGGGAAGACAGAAGGAGAAGAAGGGGAACAGAGACAGTGGAGCTGGGGAAAGGAAAATAGAAGGCTTCTGGACAAAGCACAGTCATGTTTCTTGTTGATGGTGTGATGATGCTGAGGACCGAACCTACAGTCTCTCACAGGCCAGGCAAGTGCTCTACTACTGAGATCTATTCCCAGCGCAAGGATGTACTTACAAAGAGGGCTTGAGCTGGCCTGGGCACCTGGGCCACATCTGTGCATTGTCTGAGGATTTTCCTTCCTTGCTATGCTCTGTAATCTTGTTCATTTCCAGCCATGGGCCCTATCTGGTTCCAGCTTCCCCACTGCTGTGTTTCCTGGTCATGACAGTCAGCTTGACTGGATTTACAGTCACCTAGGGGAGACACCTCCAGGTGGATCCTGGCATTTCCAGAAAGGTTGAACTGAAGGGAGAAGACCCACCCTCAGTGTGGGCAGCACTATTCTATGGGCTGGGCCCCCAGAGTTTGTCAAAAGGAGAAAGAGAACTGAGCACTAGCATTCACCTGCCTCTGCTGCCTTACTGTCTTATTGGCACAGCTTCCCTGCCACAACGGACCCTCAAACTTTGAGTCAAAACAAGCTCTCTTTCTTTCTTTTCTTTTCTTTTCAAAGATTTATTTATTTACTTATTGGTCACTGGTGTTTTGCCTGTATATATTCTGTGTGAGGGTCTCAGATCCCCTGGAACTGGAGTTGCGAGCTGCCATGTGGGTATTGGGAATTGAACCCAGGTCCTCTGGAAGAGCAATCAGCGCTTTTAACCACTGAGCCATCTCTCCGCCCCAAACCCTCTTTCTTTACGTTGCTTTTGTTAGGCATTTTGTCACTGCTTTCTCCTTCTAACAACTAGATGCTGCCATGCAGGCTAACAAGAAGACAGTAGAGCAGCACCTTTGACATGCGCAGTTCCCCTTCTCCCTCCACGAGCCACCCATTTCCCTTAATGAACCTTGGCTTTCGAGCTTGTTCTAACGTCAGAAATAAGGCGTGGCTATTTGTGTTCTCGGTATTAGTGAGGATAGTTAGGATTAGGTTAGGCTGGGAGTCATTCTAAATCCTAAATGATGGTGATCCATGCAAGAGAGAATTCTTTTTCATGTTTAGTATGTATGCATTCAGGCAGTACCAGACAACTGCCATTGCAGAGCGCTAGGGACCTTGTTGATATGGCATATATGACTTGTACGGTGGGAAGATCTCTCTCTCTCCTCCGCCTCCCTCGAATTGGAACACAAGGCTTAAAGGCTTCTTGTATGCCCCTGCATCACATTCTTAGACATTTGTGGGGTTTGAGACCGTCTAGACATTCTTTCACAGTCCTCCCAAGCAGGTGGATTCTCCAAAGAATCAAATGACAGAGGCTCGGATGATAATCTTCCTTGACCTTCTAGTCATGTTTTACTGAGATAGGATCTTATTCTGTGGCCGGCCCAGGTGGCCTTGGAACTCACTATGTAACTAGGCTGGCCTGGAACTTGTGGCAATCCTCCTGCTTCAGCCTCCCAAGTGCTGGGATTACTGGCTCAAGGCTAGGTTTTTAAAAAGGTTGTGTGACTTCAACATGTATCTCCCTAACTTCCTCTGTCCCTGCCTGTCTGTTTCTCTCTCATTTTCCTCTCCACATCTCTGGAGCTCTGAGTGCCAGTTAAGAACTTTGGAAAAACATGCCCAAGACTTCTGGTCTTCTGGACGCTACCCTGGTTAGTGTCTGCATCTCCGCAGTCCTGACTGGTGACGGCCATGTCTGCCTGAATATTTCTGTCCGTTCCAGACTCTTCCAAGCTTGTCAGACCGACCATCCCTGTTGGCGACCGGCTTGCTGAGGGTTCAGTAGGACCTCGGAGGTCCTTGGACACTGATGCACCCAACGCCTGCGTTGGCAGCTGTCTGCTGCCTTCGGCAAGCTGTTCACTCAGTCCCAGGTGATTCAGAATGTGTGGTTGACATGGAGCCAATTTGCTCATGTGTGTCCTTTCTTCCAGACTAGGCCAACTGGGGACAAGTGGAGCACAGTATGTGGTCAGGCTGAGAAACTGGGGAAGGACAGTGGCAATGGAGGTAAGTGGAAGAAAGCAACTCTTGTGGGGGGCTCAGGGGGAATTGGAAGAGGCAGGGCTTGGGCCTTGAGAATTTAGGGTTGGTTTTTTTTGTGTATGTGTGTGTACTTACACATAGGCATTCACGTGTGTAAATGAGGACACATGCATGTCACACCAAGTGTGTGGAGGTCAGAAAACAACCTTGGGCATCTGTCCCAGCTTTCCACCTGGTTTGGAGACAGGCTCTCTTTTGTGCGGTTTTTCTGCTGCACACACTAGGCTATTTGGTCTACCAGCTTCTTGAGATGCCCCTGTCTCCACTTCCCTCTCACAGTAAGCAGTGGGATCATAGATGAGCGCTACCACACCCAGCTTTACATTGTTTCTGAGGGTTCCAACTCAGGTCCTCAGGCTGCAAGACAAGTATTTTTACTTACTCCTCAGAAACACTTTTTTGGGTTAAGGTCTCAAGTAGCAATGATGGCTGGCTTTTAATTTTCTGTGTAGCTGCGGATCACCTTGCATTTCTGATTCCCCTGCCTCTGCTTCTTAAATGCTGAGATCACAAAAGTACACTAACACACTTGGTTTATGATGTGTTGGGGATTAATCTGCACGCTTTGTGTTTGTGTAGCTTAGACAAGCAAGCACTCTACCCACTGAACTGCATGCCCAGCTTTTTTTTTTTTTTTTTTTTTTTTTTTTTAAACAGAGTCTTATATAGCCCAGGCTAGACTAAAACTCTCTCTGTAGCCCAGGGGTTGATCTTGAACAGATCTTTCTGCCTTCTTCTGATGCTGAGGTTGCAGACATATGCCACTGCACTCAGTTTATGTTGTCCTTTGAGGCCTTTCTCCTTAGCTGGCAGATGGCTGATCTCTCCTTGTGTCCTCTTATGGCCTTCCCTGTGTATCTGTGTCCTAGTGGGTTCCTTTTTTCCTTGCTTTTCTGTCATGTTTTGTTTTGAAATAGTTTTCACTGCATAGTCCAGGCTAGCCTGGAGATCCTTCTGCATCAGCCTCCCAATGCCAGATTCCTTACTCCCTTTCTTATAAGGACATCTGTCGTAGAGGATTGGTGTCCACCCTAAAGATGGGGCTGTACGGAACGTCATCTTTGCTTGCTCCTTTCTGAGGGGGCGTGTTCACCAGGCTTACCTCCAGCCTTCTTACAGCTAACACCCTAAGTGCAGTGTTCACCAGCTAAACCCTGTTGGATGTTGTACAGCCATGGATGCTCCCTGGGTCCCTTGCTGTGTCCCATCTTTAAGAGTTAAACCTTCACATTCTCCACACAGTGCATACATTCCCTGGCGATATACCCAAATTCAGCTGTTTTTCTTGAAATAGGAGATGGAATTTTCCCCAATGTAAAAATAATGGTGCCCAATTCTTGTGGGAGGCAGATGGGGCTGGTGCTGGCACCGCAGGCCCTTCTTTTCCTCAGAAATAGCCCCACGGTGGCCTCATTTTCTCAAACTTGCAACTCAGCGAGTGCTTAGCCTTTAGCGAGAAGAATCCACGCTGCTGAAGTTGAAAAGGGAGCAATCCATTTGTCAACACAGGCAGCCACTCGAGTCCAGGGAACCAAAGAAGTCCCCAGCGCTTATACAGTAGCCTTAGGGGTCATGGCATGGAGCCTGAGGCAGATTGGCTCACAGTCAAAGACAAAGATACACAATCAGGTGAGGGCTTCCCCTATATCCGATGGAGACAGGCTATAAGAAATGGGGGCAGGGTAAATGACATTGCTAACTGATTTTGGAGCCTGGGACCTTGTTGGAAAGATTAGGTGTGGGGTTGGGGGAGTCTTGAGAAGCCAGGGACATCAGGATTGGGAGTTAGGAACACACACCAAAAGACATAGTGGGAAAGGAAGTATATTTCTCGATGGTTACAGCTGAAGTTGGCAAGGACCCTGGCTTCGATTAGGTCTTAATAGACTTGACCTTCCCATACAAGCTCTGACCCCCTTTCCCTAGAGCTCCGAGCTAGTATCACACTGACATCTTTTACATCAAATGCTAACAGAGGAGACCCAGGCTCCCTTTGGACCCCATCCTAGAAGATGCTGGAAGGATGGTCATTTTTCAAATGCCATGATAGTAGGACTGAGCCTGTTAGAGTCAGGCCGGGGAGGAAAAGAGGCCAAGACTCAAGGGCCAGCAATTGTTTGAGGCTTTCTTTGTAATGTGAACGGAAAGACAAAATCTTTCTGCAGCATTTAGGCTCCGCTAGAATCCTCCTTCCCTGACAAGGGTTTTCCTTCCATTGTTGTGCAGTCCCATCGTCCCCCAGACAGCCCCCCCCCCACTGGCTATTGCAGGAGAAGGAGCAGCATGGGCTAGGGGATATATGCTAAGAGTTCAAGAGTACTAGAGGCTTGTTTGGGACAAACTTTGGGGCTGCAGGGTCTCTGAGAGGCGTCTTTGAACTCTAGGGACTCCTGACCTTCCTAGCAGGGTTGCAAAACCAAGGACCAAGCCTGCTTCCTAGCCAGGCTCCTGCTCTCCCTCTCCTATATTCCAGCCTCTGCTGCTCTGCATGGTTCCTCTTCAGACTGTCTTTCCCTTCCCCCTCCTCTTCCTCCTCCATCCCCTTCCCCCTCCTCTTCAGACTGTCTTTCCCTCCCCCCTCCTCTTCCTCCTCCACCCCCTTCCCCCTCCTCTCCTTCCTCCTCCATCCCCTTTCCCCTCCTCTCCTTCCTCCTCCATCCCCTTCCCCCTCCTCTTCCTCCTCTATCCCCTTCCCCCTCCTCTTCCTCCTCTATCCCCTTCCCCCTCCTCTCCTTCCTCCTCCATCCCCTTCCCCCTCCTCTCCTTCCCCCTCCTCTCCTTCCTCCTCTATCCCCTTCCCCCTCCTCCATCCCCTTCCCCCTCTTCTTCCTCCTCCTCCATCCCCTTCCCCCTCCTCTGCCCCCTCCTCTCCTTCCTCCTCCATCCCCTTCCCCCTCCTCTCCTTCCTCCCTTCCCCTTCCTTTCCCTCTTCTTTCTCCCTCCTCCCTCCTCCCTTCCTTCTCTTCCCACAAAGTGACAAGCCTGCCCTGGCCCTGCAGCTTCCTTGTTTACTCTGCAGTCTGACAGGAGAGAGCTCTGGCTGCCTCAGGAATACGTCTCCTGGCAAATTAGCTGCAAGATTTGAAATCCATTTTTATTCTGCCTAATATTAATTATTGTTGTTTTCTGCTGTTCATTACCAGCTCATTTCCTTGTGCAACTCTTGGGAACAAAGGGTTTTCAAAGCATTTCCTACAGAGGACAAACCCCTGCCACCCCCCTGGGCCACCACCATGCTCAACCCAAGTAGCCCTTCTGGACTCCTGTACAAGGAATTTTCCCTGCTCTCTGTGCAAGGAAGAGCGAGCAGAGCCGGGCCAGGTAGGACTGGGTTGAGGTTCTTCCTACCCTCTCTTCCCTCCCTCCCTTTCTTTCCCTTCACCTCCCAAGCTTCTTCCCAAGTATGCCAGCCTGTCCAGAGCAGCTACACAGGAAATGCGTCCTCACTCTTCTTTCTGTGCTGTAGAGACAATGAAGACTTACCACACAGTAATGCTAGAGACAGGTCTTCTGTCTTATGTGTAGGAGTACAGCATGGTCACCTGGGAGAAGGCACAAGGGGCTTCAGGGGCAGTTGCTAGAAGGCCTGTTGTCACTTGTTGTCACCAGGGTCATCACTGTCCTCCTCCCCATCTTTTTCCTCCTCTTCTCAGGCTAGCCCTCAACCCTTAGGGTCAAATGATCCTCCCACTTCAGCTCTTAGAGAGTAACTGGAATGCCAGGTGCTTGGCGCCATGCTTGTTTGAATTATTCTGATTGCTGAAGTCACGGGCTTGACTCATCTGGTTTTGAACTCCATGTAAGTAGGTCATATGCTTGCTATATATTCTTGTATGTGTGGTTTCTTTTGCTCAGCTCTGTCTAGGACACTCATCTTGCTGTCACATGTAGTAGTAGTTTATTCTTTTTAAGTGCTGTAGAATACCCACTTGGGTGACTACGCCATGATTAGTTCATCTGCTCTTCTGATGATGGACGTTTGTGTCATTTCCAGTTGAGGGCTCTTATGAAGAAAACTGCCATGTACATTTGTGTGCATGGCTTTTGATGGGCACAAGCACTCATGTCTCTTGGTATATACCTCAAAGTGAATAGCATGTCATAGGATATGCAACAAAGTCATGCCTGATTTTTCAAGGAGTAGGCCAATACAGGGTGCTTCTGCCAAAGGTCCAAGAGAGAAACAAGGGTGTTTCAGTCAGTATACAGGTGAAGAAAGACTTTTGCTAATGTGCATCTGGTAGGTTGCTACAAATACAACTTTGAAAGACTCCTATCTCCAAATGTGCACGTCTGTGGGTAGAGCCCATTCACATTGACTTTGAGGTTGGCCATACGACTTGCTTTGGCCAATGAGATACTACCACTCATGAGGCTGACACGACTTTCATCACTGAGGCTCGTCTATTACCATAGCATAAATGTTTGTGTCTCTCCAAAATTCATTTAGCTTCTAATACCCAGTGCCCTAGGGTAATGTACTTAGTCATGCCAGTTTGATTGACTTGAGAGACACCTAAGTGATTGCTAAAGCACACCTCTGAGTGTGTCTGAGAAGATGTTTCTAGGCAGGCGTGGCACACGCCTTTAATCCCAGCACTCGGGAGGCAGAGCCAGGCCTGTGAGTTCGAGGCCAGCCTGGGCTACCAAGTGAGTTCCAGGAAAGGTGAAAAACTACACAGAGAAACCCTGTCTCAAAAAAACAAAAAGCAAAACAACCCCACACACACCAAAAAAAAAAAAAAAAAAAAAAAAAAAAAAAAAAAAAAAAGATGTTTCTAGATGCATTTGGCTTCTGATCTGATCAATGGATTTCCCTTGATGGATCTGTATATGATAGCATTGTAAGAGGTGGGGCTTTTAGAGGAAGTAAGCCACAGAGGGCACCTCCTTGGGGATATGTCTTACTCTGACTCTGTTTGCCTTTCCCATTTCTGCCTGCTTCCTGTCTGCCACGAGGTCAGCACCTGTGTTCCTCCACAAACTATCTATGATGTGATGCTCTGCCCGAGTGCACAAGACTAAGCAAAAACGGACCAATCCCTCTGAAACTGTGAGCCAAATAAACCTTTCCTCTCGGAAGTTGTGCCGTCGGGTATTTGATTACAATGGTGAGAAGCTCGACTAACACAGAGAGTGTTCAGAGGTGGACTCTTTTGGAGGTGATCAGGTCATGAGAATCCTCCCTGGTAACAAGACGAGCGCCTTTACAAAGAGGCTTGAGGGAGCTCATTTGTCCCCTTTGTGCTGTGAGGACACAGTAAAGAGACAAGTTGGAGTCAACTGTAACAAAACCTCTAAATTGTATGGTACCATTTTGATGGTGGGTAATAGATAGCGAGGCGGCTGGAAGAACAGTGTGCTATGTTTGGTAATGTCCATACAGATGTCTGATGAAATGTGGGCTGGGCTTCAGTGTCTACTGTGTTCTGCCCACACTGCTTTCTTTTTGTTTTATTTGTCTGACTCTGTGGCCCAGACTGACCTGGAATTCCTGATCCTCTAGCCTCCCAAGTGCTGGGACTACAAGCGTGTACCACCATGCCCAGCTCTATTATTTACTTTATTATATTATTTATTTTTAAGGTACTGAGTCTAATTAGTGCTGCCCATAATTACATGGGTGTGGGGTCATACACTGGGTCATGGGTAGCCTGCCAGTCACTATCTCCCTCAAAGACAAATGACTCTCTTCCAACTGCCGCTTTCTTCTTTTCCTCCTCCCCTCCTCCCCCTCCCCTCCTCCCCCTCCCTTCCTTTCCCTCCCCTCCTCTCCCTCCCCTCCTCCTTACCCTCCTTTTCCTCCCCCTCCTCCTCCTCTCACTCATCTCCTCCCTCCTCCTCCTCCTTCGAATATGTGTGCATGTTTGTCTGGACACCACATGTGTGCCTGGTACCCACAGAAGCTAGGAGTGGGCACCAGATCCCCTGAAACGGGAGTTAGAGACAGTGGTGAGCTGCCATGTGGGTGCTGGGAATTGAACCCAGATCCTCTCGAAGACCAGCCCTTAACTCTTAACCACTGAGCCATCTCTCTAGCACCAGAGGACTCTTTTTTATGCAGCTTTCTTTTGTGTATATGAAGTGTATCCTGGAGGTCAGAGGACATGTGGTGGCTAGTTTTCTCCTTTTGCTGTGTAGGCCCTGAGCATCAAGCTGAGGGTGTCAAGCTTGGTGACAAGTGCCTTCTCCTACTCACTAGTCCCCTTTATACATCTTGCCCTTGTACTTGGAGGTAGTGCCTTAGATTTAAAGGCTGGGCTCCCAAGCACTGATTTCAGAGAGGAGCACTGAGTTCTTCTATACCCCACTGGGCTGTGGAAGCAGTGGCCATAGACCTTTAGAGATTTAGGTTAGAAAACTAGAGTGCAGCTTTGCTTTTTATTTCTTTAAAACATCTTAAACTTTTTTATTATGATATCTTAATGTACTCATTTTGTGTAAGTGGGAATGGGTGTGCCATGGCTTGGTCATCAGGCTTAGTAGCAAGCACTCTTCCTGACTGAGCCATCTTGGTAGTCTGCTTTTTGCTTCTTGAGACAGGTTCTGACCATGCAGGCCAGGCTGGCCTTGAAGTCTCCATCTTCCTGCCTCAGCATCCACACCTGTCCCCAGGTACAGCTTTTCTACAAATCAGGAGTCGGTTACCTCAAGATGGTTTATTTGCCGCTTTCAATTCCTATGACTATTGGACTTGGGGTCAGCCAAGCCCCAAGTTCTACCCTGCTCTTATGCTACCAGCCACTGAGTCCTTTCAGCCATCACTTTGACTCTTGATGCCCTCCTTTTTTTGTCTCTGTAGGCCAGTCACCCTGGCCTGCTTTCCCAGAGCAGTCGGGAGACCGATGGCCTAATGCTGGCAAAAGCTGGTGAAGCTGTGTAAAGCACAGTACATGGCAATATGGCCTTATTATCTGCAGGAACTGCCGTCGGCTCTGATTGGTTCACATCGGGCCAATGGATCATTTTGCTTTATGGCTCCTCTCTTTAGCAGGTCCACACAAATTTGACACATTCAGGAGCCACAGTGGTCTCCAAAAGCTATCTCTCATTATCTCTTCCTGGATTTTCAAACCAGGGAAACTACTACATACAAGGGCCATCATCTTTATGAGGCTTGTGGCCTCTTTCAAGACAAACTGACATACCCAGGGGGCCCAGCCTCCCAATGACCACCAGTACAAATCACCCAAGGGCCTTCTTTCTCACTCTTCATTTGCATAAATGGCTTCCCTACCCAGCAACACCATCTTCCTGGTGCTCCTGAATCATAACCGCCAAAACTATTCACATTGCATTTCCTTTTGAGATAAACTAGGAGTGGGTTCCTTGGACATGCTTTCCGAGGCAGCGTGATTACATGTGGAAAATTATGAGATAGTGGGTGCACAAGTGTGAACATCTCCAAGGTGCAGAGCATTCACACAAGTATAGCCCAGTAGAAAAGAAGTCCTGAGCGCTTTTAGCCTGTGCTGTTCTTACGTGATGGGGAGTTTACAGCATCAGTGGGAAGCTATCAGTATTAAGAGCTATTGTTCCAAGACGGGAACTGGCCTAGGGTGTCATCTGGCATGAGATTGGCATGGGGTCTGGGTAACACAGCCTGAGAGACTGGTACAAGGATGGCACAGTCTCATGACATGTTGAAGAGCAGAGATGCTGGGTGGCGGCGAGTACTTTTATTCCCTCTTCTCTTTCTTTGAAAGACGAGATTCCTTCCTCCCCTCTGGGCTATAGGCAAGCAGTGTCACAGAAAAGGCAGCTGAGCAGAGAGCCTAGGGCTAACCTAGGACTTTTGACTCAGCAGGCCTTGAACAGACAGCACAGCCACTGAAGCTCTTTCAGTCATGCTGGCTTTGCATTTTATTTTATTTCGTTTTGAAGTGATGTCCACAGTGGAAGGAAGGATGGGGGTGTGGAGTTATACAAATGATTTCTCTGCAGAAGCTTTGTTGAGAATTAGTTTGCAGGGACCACCCACACTTAATCCTGACTGTAGAGTCATAGCTGCTGCCGGGGACTTAGTTCCTCCACAGAGCCTAGAGACCTTGCTCACAGTGTGTCAGTTGGCTCTGGAGGCCGTGGCCTTGCTCGGGCTTGAAGAACATGAGGGACACTGTTTCTTTACTTAGGAACCATTCCACTCTGTGGGAGGTATCAGGAAATGGAGGTGTGTATGGGGTTGCCACACTAATGGGGGAGGTGTGCCACTGGTCTTACTGGACAGGGGTGCCAAGGGTGCCTAACATCCTATAATGAGGAGACTGTCTCTCTCATACAATGGCATTTGTCCTAGCCCAACTACTGACAGTAAGCCCGTTGATGAATAAAGCTGGTATGCAAAGAAAGTTCCAGGTGTGCTTTCTAAAGAACCGATTGGTTCATTTGAAACTGGAGATCATTTTTCAAGGTGGCTGGAGGGGGTGGGTGAGATTGGTCTAAGCTGGGGGAACTAATAGAAAGCCTAGCAGCCTAGAGCCACAGGAAAGAGGGGTGCAGGTGCTGAGGGACCCTGTGGAGGTCATGCAGAGGCCACCCAGGAGGAGGAGCAAGGGTCAGTGGGAGAGGGAGGGGGCTGCAGGGTAGGGAAGCCTCTTCTACAAATAGAGGAATGAGAAAGAAGGCCTACGGGTAGAAATATGCTGGTGGTTCCTGAAAAGCTGCCCCCCATAGTGTCAGGGGAAATCAAGACAGGGATTTAGGACAGGGGAGAATCAAGAGGCCACCGGGCCTGGAGTAGACAGAAAGGGTCCCCGATGCTGGCTTTGTTTTTTTCCTTTTGCTTCTCCATTCCTTCAGGTGGGGACTGGATTTGGGCTTTGCTGACCCCCAGAGGGGTGGCCAGGGCAGCACACAGAACTGACGGAGGCTGCAACTGCCCAGGCTTGGCCTTGCCTTCTTGCTGGGGGCTGTGGGAGTCCCCTCTAGGAAGTGAATTCCATATGTCCTCAGCATGCTGGAGGAACCAGACAGAGCATGCTGTGGATGGCAGCCTTCAGTCACTGTACAAAGAGGCCAAGCTGGAGGGTCTTGCAAGCCCTGCCAACTGTCATTGTTGGCTGCTGGCTGGCTCATTCTGTGTCCCACAGTTGTGGGCCAGGCCAAGGGACTTTTCAAAAGCAGGTATTGAGGTCAATGCTGAGCCTGTATTTTGTCTTCAGCTAATCTGCGGTTTGTAAGGCAAAGGCGTGAGATGACAGTGGGAAGAACAGCCTCAAACACCAGGGCAGGGGTGAGGGGAGGGGGCCCATCTCCCACAAGCTTGTGAGGACAGGACTGGGGCCCAGCTGCTGACATTTTTACAAAGCAAATAAGTACGGGGCCAAGCTGGTGACCTCAGTGTGAATGGAAAAAGCCGGTCAGCTGTGTGGCTGACAGAAATGGTATGTTTGTCAGCCCACCTGTTAGGAAGTGGAAAGGGAGATGTTGAGTAACATCATCCCAGCAAACGGTTAGCCATTGCTCCTGGCACTCCATGCAGGGCTGGCAACTGGGCTTTACCTACTGCCCAGCCAAAAGGGCCCTCCTGTGGTTTCCATTTGCAAGAGGAGGAAACTGAGGCCCAGGTGTTCATTTCCTTCTCCTAGCTTGGACAGCTAAGAGGTAGTGAATAAAGGGTGTGAATCCTGGCCGTCTGGCACCCAGGCCAGCTGCCAGGTTCACGGAAACAGGTCCTATGGGGTGGGGTTTTGTGGATGACTGTGCTCTGGTCTCTGGTCTGGTTATTATACATATATCTATGTATGCATGGATTTATTTATTTGTATGTATATGCATGTGTGGGGTCACATGAGCCACACATGCATGTCGAGGTCAGAGGGCATCTTGTGGGTTTTTGGTGGTTTCTTTCACAGGGACGTAGGGATTGTATTCAAGTTGTCAGGCTACATGGCAAACACTTTTATGGGCCTTCTTGTGGCACTCTATGTTCTTATAATGTATGGTTAAGATTTAAGAAGAAAAGGAAAAAGAGGCAGATCATATGCATGATGAATTACTCTAGAATTTAGGGACAGGGCTGGTGAGGTGGTCAGTGTAGATAAGGTGACTGCTACACAGTCTGACATAAGTGTTTGATTGCTGGGATACATTGGGGGAAGACAGAACCGACTTCTGCAGGTTGTCCTCTGACATAGCATCTGGGTACCCCCCCCCCCATATAAACACACAGAATAAATTAATAAAATGCACTGAAAATAAAATGCAGTGATATAAACAGTTGTCATGGTGGCACAGTGTCACACTGGACTGGAATTTCCTAGCCCTCAGTTTGGTTCCTTGTCCAGCTCTGTGTTTCTATCTCTCATTTTCCTCCTTCCCATGCACTTGGTACCAGATAAAGCCTATATATATAGACACAGTTTTTTTTGGGTTTTTTTTTTTCTGTGTGACAGCCCTGGCTGTCTTGGAACTCACTCTGTAGATGAGGCTGGCCTTGAATTTACAGAGATCTGCCTGCCTGTGCACTCAGGAATGAGTGCTGGGATGTTGGGATTAAAGGCATGTACTACCACGCCTGGCTCTAAAAGTATATTTTTTAAAGTCTTTGTATGTAGTCAGGGTGGCTTCAAATTTGCTGTCCTCCTGCCTTAGCCCCCAGCTAAGTATTGGGAACACAGATATATACTAGCATGCATAGCTTGGGTCTTTGCCCTTTTTAAAGTTTTTGAACATTTACTTATTCATTTATTTGCCTATTTGTGGATGTGTTCATGTGTATGCAAGTACATGTAGGGGACAGAGGTTACCTCAGGTGACATTCCTCAGGAGCTGTCTACCTTAGTTTTGTTTTCTTATTTTTCCTTCTCTGACAATATTATACACATATATAATGTATGTTGATCCTTCCTAGCTTCAGTCCATCTGTCCATCTGTCTTATTCCTCACTCCCTCTAGGAACCCCTCCTCTCTTTTGAGACAGTGTTGTTCACTGGGACCTGATGCATGCCTATTAGACTAGGTTGGCTGGCCAGTCAGCCTCAGAGATCTGCCTGCCTCTGCCTGTCCACACTGGGACTGCATTTACAAGAGCACACCCTAACACCCGGTGTTTTACATAGGTACCAAGTGAACCATCTCCCCATCTCTGAACTCTAATTCTTGGATGGGAAGGGGCCATGTTGGCTCCAACCTGTGGTCTCAGCACTTGGGAGACTAATAAATGAGGGTCATTGTAAATTTCAAGCCAGCTTGGGCTATAGAATAAGACTCTGTCTGAAGAAAAAAAAAAGTAATATCAGAATGTAAGAAAGGCATGTGGTGTGGGAGATCTTGCAGCCATCTTGGAAAATACGATCTGCCTTTTTTTCCCTTTTCCTTCTTAAATCTTAAATTTTATTTTATTTACTTATTTTTTTTAAATCTCACACACCCCAGGTTGGCTGAAAAGTTGTATATAGCTGAGGATGACCTTGAATTTCTGATTCTTCTGTGTCCATCTCCCCAGTGCTGTGTGTACAGATGTGCACCACCACACCATTTATGTGGTACTGGAGCTAAACCCATGGCTTTGACAATGCCAGATGAGCATTCTGCCAACTGAGAAACATCCTGAGCTCTAGTTAATTTAGTTTATTGTTGTTATTGCTGGTTCCCTAGCACCACCTCCATTCCCCCCTCCCTCCGTGCACCCTTTGTTAATTCTGGAATGGTCTCAACTGGTCCTGAATCAAGCCCTAGTCCATTCCCGTGTTCCTTGGTGAAAACATGCTAAACGAGGAAGGAGAGCCTTCTTTTTCCTGAACTGGGGCTTGGGGACATAAAACCCTGCTCCATGAAAGACAACAGCTACAGCAGAAGCCTCTGGCCTGAAGGAATATTACCTTCATCTTTTTTGTTTGTTTGTTTGTTTGTTTTTGTTTTTTCAAGACAGGGTTTCTCTGTGTAGCTTTGAGCCTTTCCTGGAACTCACTCTGTAGACCAGGCTGGCCTCGAACTCACAGAGATCCGCCTGGCTCTGCCTCCCAAGTGCTGGGATTAAAAGTGTGTGCCACCAACATCCGGCTTTACCTTCATCTTTTATATGCACATGCGCAGGAGGCTCTAAGCGCAGTGACAGGGATTCTGTGCTTCATCAGGTGCAGAAGGCTGGCTTGGCCTGCCTTTGTTTTTCCTTCTTATGGATTGAATTATGTCCCCCTCCTCTAATTCCTACACTGAAGTGCTCCCTCAGAACCTCAGAAATGTGACTGATTTTTGGAGGTGGGGCCTTTAATGAGGTTGTGAAGTTGAAATGAGGTCCTTAGAGAGAACTTAATTCAAAATGACCCACATCTTTATAAAACAGAGCTTGGACACAGAGACATCATAGTCAGAGGGAAGACCATGTTGAATTGGGAGATAGCTCAGTGAGTTCAGACCCTTAAAAGCCATGTAAAGTGGGATGTGGTAACACACATCTGTAACCCCAGCACTCCTAAGCAGAGATGGGGGGCAGAGATGGGAGACTCTCTGGAAGCACACTGGTTGTTGTGGGATATTTGTACACTATGTGAGAATGTATTGCTGTGATTGGTGTAATAAAAAGCTGAACAGCCAATAGCTAGGCAGGAGATATAGGAGGACTTCTAGGCAGAGAGAACTCTGGGAAGAAGAAACAGCAGAGTTGTCTGCCAGAATGGGCAGGACAGAGAGCTGAGTTATCAAGCTACAAGACAGAAAGAAGATTTAAAAAATGTGGGTTAATTTGTTATAAGCACTAGTTAGAAACAAGCCCAAACTAAGGCAGAGCTTTCATAATTAATAAGTCTCTGTGTTGTTATTTGTGAGCTGGCAGGCCAAAGAAAAATATCCAACTACAACTGGCCCAGCTAGCCTTGGGTACATAGCAGCAAAAAAAAAAAAAAAAAAAAAAAAAAAAGAGACCCTGTCTCAAACAAGATGGAAGGTGAGGAGGACCCACACCTGAGGTAGTCCTTTCACCTCTGCATGTTCTCTGTGGCATGTACACACCTACACACACACACTCTTGATGTCTGTACATGCATGCATATATGTTTTTATTTTATTTTATTGTTTGGTTTTTCAAGTTTCTTTGTGTATCTCTGGCTGTCCTGGAACTCACTGTGTAGACTGGCTGGCCTCGAACTCACAGAGACCCACCTGCCTCTGCCTCCCAAGTGCTGGGATTAAAGGCGTTTGCCACTGCCGTCCTGCTGCATGTATGTTTTTGGCAAGGACTGCTCATGTGAGAACTTGGGGCAGGGGAGTGTGAGCCAAGGAGAAAGGTGTCAGAAGGAGCTGACTTTTAACCTTGGACATCTCTTTCAGAATTGTGGGAAAATAAGTATCTACTGTTCAAGTTATTCAGCTGGTAGTGTTCAAATTCTTTCTTGTGGTGCTGGGGATTGAACCCAGGGTTTCACACATGCTAGGCAAATACTCTACCCTGAGCTACACTTCCAGCCTTCCCTGTCCCTTTTGAGACAGGGCCTTGCTAAGCTGCTCAAGTTGGCTTTGACTTGCTCTCTAGCTCTGGCAGGCTTGAATTCCAGTTCTCCTTCCTCAGCTTCCTGAATAGCTGGGATTATAGGCCTATGCCACCAGGCCCAACTAGGCTGTGGTGTTTTGTTATGAGATTCTGAGCAGACTGAGACATTTGTCCCAAATCTCCTTTGATGGAAGTTCCCTTCCAATGAGGTGAGCACACCTTCCCAGAATGCTTCTTCCTAGGTATAACATCACCTAGAAGCACATAATGCTGCCATGATGAGACTAAATGTGGGTCACCCAGGGTATCCTGGCCTGCTCAGGGAGGGCTTACCTCAGGATAGGTCCAGATGTCAAGCAGTCTGAAGGAAGGTGGAGGTGAGGAGCATCAAGACAGTCCCTGCCTGGCACTCTGGATGCTTACACAGGCCCCTGTACATCCCAGGTCTGGCCTTCGAAGTATGCAGTTAGCACTGAGGACTTTCCATTCCTTGTACTGTTCTCCTGCACAGGGATCCAGGCCTTCCTGGCTCCCATGCATTTTTTATTTTGCTGTATTCTTTCCATTGCTCTGCTGTGAATAATTGAAGTGATACAGAGAGGGCAGCCCTTGTCACAAAAGGGACCTGTCAACTCCTGGAGCCCTTGGAGCCCATCTCTTTCCTGTTGTGTGCTGTTGTGTCTTCCTCTTGAACCATTCCTCAGGTCAGCACATGTGCATTCAAACGCATTCCTGTCCCTGCCCTCAGGTCTCAGTGAGCAGAGTAGGTGACATTTTCGTGTCTGTGTCTGGGATAGGATTTCTCCCTCTCAGTCATCTGTCTCATTCTGCTTCTTTCTCTCCTTCCACTCTCTCAGAAGGAGCACACGAGGCTGCTTCAGTTTGGGAAGCAGCTGGATTTGCCCTTTTTCTTTCCACACACAGTGTGAGACCCCTTGGGGGCTAACAGGGGGGCTAATGGGGACGGGTGAGGGAGGAAACAGCTCCAGAGAAGGCTTGTCACCTTCCCCCTGGATGAGGGCATTAAGGGTGAGTTTTGGGGTCATAGACACTTAGGGGCTTTTGTGTGTAGCCTGAGTCTTCCAAATGAAGACAGAGCTGCAGCTGGCCGCTGGCATTGTCTACAAAGCTGCCTTGGTCACTCAGCCTTGAACCAGGAAGCAGGCTGTATTCATCATGAGAAGGCACAGTCAGGATTTCCTGAAGGTTCTGGTCTCTAGCCTATAACCCGGCATTGTCCGATAGACATGGAACTTGAACGGCATTCAAAAGAGAACAGGTGAGAAGAATTTGAATATTGTATTTTATTTAAGACCATTTATCCAAACCATTACCATTTCAGCATGTAATCTAGGCAAGAAAATATTAATGAGGTGTTCCACATTATTTTCTTGAAACTAAGCTGTAGAAATACCCTGCGTCTTTCATACTTAACAGCAAATCTCTCTTTTGGCCACAGTGCAAGCTCAAAAGCCGCACACAACTGGTGGTGAGCATACAGGACAGTGGTAGTCCAGTCTAACCAAGCCTGGAGGCTGCATTCTGTCCAGCTGCTTAATCAGAGGCATGCAAATGCCCCCCTTGTGTCCATGTGAGGAGCTGGAGAGGGCATGTGTGAAGAGTGCACAGAATCAGCCTCCCTCCATTACCGTCACTAGCAGTGATCATCATTAATGCGCTGGCAGAGCTGGAGTCCAGCCCTGTTGCTAGTGGCTTCCAGTTCACACACGGAGTCCCATGCTGGGGAATTGTTGACCCACATTCTCTTTTGGGCGAGCTGAGGCTTCCGTTTCCAAGTGATCTAGCCCTGTCTCCCCCCCCTCCCCTCCGCTGGGGCCTCACCTCCTAGGTCTGTGCCTCCCCCTTGCCTTAGGTCCCAGCACCCCTCTGGCCTGCCCCTTCTATATATAGCTCTCTGTGGTGACAGCTGGCCCTGGGATGACTCATCAGCCACCGTGGGTGTCTCCGGATGGAACCCTGAACATTTATTCATAGGGTGCTTTTTGCAGCTTCTGAACTCTTCCTAGCAAGTCCTGCCTTGGGGGATTGTCTTTAAAAAACAAAAAAACAAAAACAAAAAACTAAAAAAAAAAAAAAAGCCCAAAACAAACAAACAACAAACCATGGAGATTGAGGGTTTGATTAACCAGTAAGCTTTTTGCTATAGGCCTCTGGGGGCCTGGAAAGCCAAGCTGTGTGCGGCTTGGCTCAGAGAAGTCTCTCAATGGTAAGGAATCAAGCCCTACTTGGAGGCCTTGAATGGGAACTTTTGCTCTGGGTCACTTGTTCTGCATACCTAACTGGTCCTAGACTGCCCTTGGCAGCAGGGCCCAGGAGATGCCAGCTCCCTTCCAAAGTTGGAGGGCTTTTCACAGGAACGCTGGTAAACCCTATCTCTTTTCAATGGGCCATCAAGGGATAAACACTAGCTTGACAGTTGGCAATACTGAGTTAACTAAGGCAGTTCCGCTCACCAGCTGTGCCATCTTAAGCAAGTCCTTTCTCGTGTCTGAGACTGTTTTCTCTTCTGCATAGCTCTCTAATACCACTGTGAGGGGCCTCCGGTGATAACTGTAACTCTTGCCCAGATGGACCCTGTTATTTCTGTTTCTCCACAGGAGACTATGAAGTGAGAATTTGTGGGGAAATCCTCCCCAGACACACTATAATGACAGAGCGGAAGTAGGGTGAGATGAGGAGGGACCCAACCAATTGCAAAGTTCTCTACAAAGTGTCTTATTCAGTTTGGGCTACTGTAGCCAAATACATGGACACGGTGGCTCACAAGTCATGGGAATGTTTCTCACAGTTTTGGAGGCTGGGGGTCTACCCTTAGGACACCATCAGGGTCAGTTCTGGGGAGACTCACTTCTAGCTTGTTTCTCCCTTGCACCTTTGGGTGTTGAAAGAGGGCAGGAGCTCTGAGGTCTCTTTAGTAAAGATACTAGATAAATTGTGAGGGCTTCACCCTTACCACACTGCATCATCTCCTGGAAGTCCTGTCACCTAATCCCACCGCCTTAAGAGCTGAGACTCCGCTCCATGAATTTAGAGGCTACAACATCCCATCTACAACAGGAGAGTCACCTTAGCTTGAGCCCATAAGAGAGTTCTGGAGGGAAGTCGTGCCACCCTATCTGCCTTAAGTGCTGGGATGAACCAGGGCCTCGAGCCAGTCAAGAGTGCTACTGTTGAGCTATTTATTCTCTGTCTCTCTGTCTGTCTGTCTGTCTCTCTCTGTGTAATTTTATTCATTTGTTTTTAAAATAAGGTCTCACTATGTAGCTCTGGCTGACCTGGAACTCACAATGTAGACTGGGCTGACCTCAAATGTAAGGCTCTGTCTACCTCTCCAGAGTCCGAGAGTATTAGAGGCCTGGGCCACCCGCCCATGGTGTGAGAGGCCACCTCTTTGTCCCAGCCTTGCAGTGTCTCATCTTCAGGTCATCCCACCTGAAGATGAGACCCTGGGTATTCCAGTCTTGGCTTCCTTTCTCTGCCCTTGTGGACTTGAAGCAAGTTGGCTGGAAGGCTGCTGAGTGCATGGCTGTACACCCTCACCTCTGCCTGTTTTGTCACCCACTACTGTGACCAGTCCCAGGGCTAGGGGACATGGGATACCGAGTTCACCAAGTCACCGTCTTCCCTGAGTTTTCCATTCACCGGCACAGATGAACTGATTTGTCCACTCTCAGGAATTCACAGTTGGAATGATTCCTCTGCTGTAGTCAGCTTGTGGCAGCTGGGATTCTGTTTATCACAGGCTGAGGAATTTGACTCCCTGGCTTTTCCACCCCAGTAGAACCCCCCCTTCCTCCTCCTGCCCTCTTCCTCCTCCTCCCTTCCTCCCCCTCCTCCCCCTTCCTCCCCTCTTTCTCTTCCCCCTCCTCCTCCCTTTCTCTCCTCCTCCTTCCCCCTCCTCCTTCCTCCTCCCTTCCTACTCCTCCTCCTCCCCTCTTTCTCTCCCCCCTCCTCCTTCCTCCTCCTCCCTTCCTCCCCCTCCTCTTTCTCCTCCTTTCCTTCTCCTCCCCCTCCTTCCTCCCCCCTCCTTCCTCCCCTCTTTCCCTCCCCCTCTTCCTTCCTCCCTTCCTCCTTCCTCCTCCTTTCCTCCCCCCTCCTTCCTCCCCCCTCCTTCCTCCCCTCTTTCCCTCCCCCTCCTCCTTCCTCCCCCCCTCTTTCCTCCCCTCTTTCCCTCCCCTCTTCCTTCCTCCCTTCCTCCTTCCTCCTCCCTTCCTCCCCCCTCCTTCCTCCCCTCTTTCCCTCCCCCTCCTCCTTCCTCCCCCTCCTCCTTCCTCCCCCCTCCTTCCTCCCCTCTTTCCCTCCCCCTCTTCCTTCCTCCCTTCCTCCTTCCTCCTCCCTTCCTCCCCCTCCTTCCTCCCCTCTTTCCCTCCCCCTCCTCCTTCCTCCCCCTCCTCTTCCCCTCCTCCCTTTGCCCCTCTCATTTCGCATTCTTTGCTTAGTACTTCTTGTCTCCCCCTCCACTTGATTCCTCCCCCATTCTCCACTTCTCTCCTCTTCTCCTCCCCATTCTTCTTCCCCCCCAGCCCCCATTTTGGTGTTCTCAGGGTGACAAGTCACCAAAAGCTGATGGGCTGTGTGAGAGAATACTCCAGAGCCTGCAGGCAAAGCCATACCTGAGCTGAGCAGCCATGACAGAGAGACAGCTGACAAGTGTCCAGGGACTGTGTTCCTCATTCAGTCACTACAGAGACTTATTATTTTTAACTTAAAAAAAAAAAAACATTCCTTGACATAGGGCACCAAATGCACTTGGTATTTGGTCACAGAGGAATTGAAGAAGAATGCTTTAAGAGGGTCATTAAGACCAACACTATTTGAAAACTACGGAAATTCCATTGAGTTCTTTGAAAAGGATGCTACACTATCGTCCTAATACTTATTCTTCCTGTTGCTTCCTGTTCTCCCTCTACTGGTTCTGGCTTATTAATGTTTTCATGGCGTCCCCCTCAGTGTGCCTGTGATCCTGGGACGTTTGAGCCTGTGGCATCTAGCCATGTGAGACTGCTCTTGGAATCTTGGGTTGCAGTCAGCCAGCCTTGGCATGGGATGAATCAAGTGTCAGTGACACCATCTCTGACTTCCTCTTTATGACAGCCACCACAAAAGTGCCTCAGACCAACTTTTCCTATCAGGGTGTCCCCACTGGGGAGCTGATAGGGTCTTAAAGATCCTATGCCCCAGGACTGTATAGTTGTGGCTGAAAACTTCACCAGCCGAGACCATGCCAAAGTAATGGGGTCAGAGTTTGGGGCTGTTTACCAGATCCAGTGGAGGATAGCTTTCTCCTGGGCACAGATAGCCCCACCTTGGCTGTCTACTCGTGGGCAATGTTGCCATGTTTTCCATTTGTCACAAAGGGTAGGGAGAGGAGGGCAGGTGACCCATTGTGATAGATAGTCATTGTAAATTCACAGGAAGAGGAATCTAGAAGCATGTTATTGCCTAAGGTACTTGTGGTAAGTGCTGACATATTGGTGAGGTTCGATGAACATCCACATGTGGCAGAAAAATATGCAGACTGTGTACAGATCCTGTGTTCTTGACTTGTAAACTCCTCCTCTGAGGAGATCACTCATTTATAGAGGATTTCCTCATTCATGTGGCAGGCACCTTGTTCCCTTGGCATCCTCTTCTCTTTTTACCAGTCCTGAAACCCTTTGCCCCAATGTCCCTGAGTATGACTACAATTAAGATTTGGGCAATAAGTGCCAGCTTCCTCATCCTTCAGGTGGGGCAATCTGAGATGTATTCTACACTGTCAACCAGCTGCATCCTATGGGACCAAGTAACAATGGTAGCCTACTGATGACACATTCTCTGGCTTCCTTCCTGGCTTATCCATGATTCTGGGATTACCTCCCTCTCTTAGTTAGGGTTTCTATTCCTGTAAAGTGACACCATGACCACGACAACTCTTATAAAGGAAAACATTTAGTTGGGGCTGGCTTGCAGTTCAGAGGTTTAGTTCATTATCAACAGGGAGGGACATGGCAGCATGCAGGCAGACACGGTGCTGGAGAAGAAGCTGAGAGTAGAGAAGGAGCTACATCTTGACTCCACAGGCAACAGGAAGTGGTCTGAGACACTAAGATGGCAGCTTGAACATATATGAAACTTCAAAGCCCACCTCCACAGTGACACATTTTCTCCAACAAAGCCCACCTCCACATCTCCTAATAGTACCACTCCCAGTGAGCTGATGGGGGCCAATTACATTCAAACTATCACACTTCCCAAGAAAGTGCACTTATAACCTTGCCTCAGACTTAGCCTCTAGGGTAGCAAGAGGCTTCAAATCTAAAGTTAGTCTGCCTTCTTAAGGTATCTCTCCACCAAGCACTCACAATCTATAACTATGTATGCTTCCTTGAGAGACTCTCTGGAGTCTAAGTTTGGAGTGGCATGCAGGGTACGTGAGAGCAAACACAATGTTTTTTATTTACCAGGGAATTTCCATATATGGTCCAACCCAGAGCTTAACATGATATATGCCCAGGATTAGTTCTGTAAAAAGAATGACTGCACAATGCTTAAGATTTTTCATATTCACTGAGCGGTGGTGGCACATGTCTTTAATCCCAGCACTGGGGAGGCAGAGCCAGGTGGATCTTTGTGAGTTCGAGGCCAGCCTGGGCTACAGAGTGAGTTCCAGCAGGACAACCAGGAGTGTTTCACAGAGAAACCCTGTCTCAAAAAGAAACACACACACACACACACACACACACACACACACACACACACACACACACACAAAGATTGTCCATATTCCTTTTAAAAATTGTATTGTTATGCATGTGTATGTGTGTGCATGTTTGTGGGTGTGTATGTGTTTGTGGAGGCCAATGGACAAACTTGGGTGTCATCTTCAGAAACACCAATCACCTCTTGAAAGACACCATTCCCAATACCTCAGAATAAATAATAAATAGTGTAACTCCAAGATTTTGTGTTATACCTTGCTGTGACAAGTGTGGTGTGCTTCTCCTCTTCTTGAATATTGGCTATGCTGGTGATTGCTTCCATTAAGAGCAGGACAGAGCTGGGCTTCTGCCTTCAAGCCCTGAGTGGCTGTCATGTGAGTTGGCCATGCTAGGAGGGTACCTAGTCTGTGAAGCTTTGTGGAGGTGATGGGCTCAACAGACCCAGCTGAGCCCAGCCTCTGAGTCATTTCAGTCCAAACACCAGATCTGTGTGCCTGGAAGTACCCAGATGGATCCAATACTCTGCTCTTATGCGGCCTCTCCAGGGGAGCCTCAGGCATGGTGGAGCAGGGAGAAGGAGCCTGTCAGTCTTGGGCACATTCCTTACCCAGGTAAACCTTGGTGCAACAGGCCCAACACAACTATTAAGCTTCGTGTTAAAGGTCTGCTTTTTTATGCAGAAATAATGAGGATGCCTTAACATGATTTTTTAATTCATTGTGCACCCATTGAACAGCGATTTAACACAGCAGGTTCCTACTAGGTACAGATGATGATTAGTCAGTGATGAACAAAGAAAAGACCCCCTAGAACTTACAGTCTAGAGTAGTGCTCCTCACCCTGTGGGCTGCAACCCCCCCCCAAACCTCTATCTCCAGAGATATTTACATTACAATTCATAGCAGTAGCAAAATTACAGTTATGAAGTAGCAACACAAATAATTTTATGGTTGGGCGTCACCACAACATGAAGAACTATATTAAATGGTTGCAGCATTTGGAAGATTGAGAATCGTTGGTCTAGAGGCTACTGTTCATAATTGTTATCTTGCAAAAAACCTGCCCTGTTGAGTAGGGTTTTTTTTTTTTCAAAAGCCCTTCCAGATGGCAGGGGGAGGGGAATGGAGGAGTGTGTGTGTGTGTGTGTGTGTGTGTGTGTGTGTGTGTGTGTGTGTATGTGTGTATAGCTTCCTGATGAGTTGCCTGGGGAGGCTCCCTAGGTAGGTGGATTAGATAACAGAAACCCAGAGAGCTCTATTATTTGCTGGCTGTCAAGCACTGCTGTCCTTGTGTGTCGTCCACAGCTAGCTGCACCTTCACACACAGCGGGAGAGTCTCTGGGAGCTGAGAGGAGTCATCTCCCAGGCAGAGGTACAGGGGAAAAAAGGTTCCTGGGAGAGAGATGGGGACTGACTCATGGAGGAAGATGGCATTGGATTGCTCAAGGCAGGAACTGGGGGACTTAAACAAAAATGATGCCCTCATCTGGCACCCTGTGGGCTCCCTGGACTACCTTTGGAGGGCAGGTTGCCCCCTGTGTCCTGGCACACTGCATTCCTGAGTCAGAATGTGGGACTCAAATGGTGTTTTTATGCTGCTTGGGATTCTGTTCTTTCTTTCTCTCTCTCTCTCTCTCTCTCTCTCTCTCTCTCTCTCTCTCTCTCTCTCTCTCTGTGTGTGTGTGTATGCATGCACATGCAGATGTGGGCATGCATGTGGAACCAGAGGTTGGTGTCAGATGTCTTCCTCAATCACTCCCCATCTCAGTTTTTGAGACAGGGTCTCTCAGTGAACCTGTGCTCACTGATTTAACTAGATAGGCTGGCCCACAAGTCCCAGTACTTCTATTTCCACATCCTCCCTGGTGCTGAGACTACAAACATACCCTGCTGTGTCCAATTGGTACCATGGGTGCTGGGTATCCCAACTCAGGTCCTCACGTTTAGATGGCAGACATGTTACCCAATGAGCCATCTCCCAATCCCCTCCCCCTTTTGTTGTTTTATTGTTGACACAAGGTCTCCAAATGTACCCCAGGGTGGCCTGGAGCTTGCAATTTCCCAAGCACTGAGATTATAATGAAGCACTATGCCCAGCTGCCTTCTGTCTTTAAGCAAATTCCAACAGTGCCTGCCTATCTCTGTTCTGCACAAATAAAGCAGAAGCCGGTGGCCTTCAGGGAACCATTTGTGATGAAAGGCAGTGATGCTCCCAGGTGTGGCCTATAGCTCCCACTCCTGAAGGGCAAAAGGCAGGCAAATTCTAGGAGGAAGGCACAGGGGTCTGCCTGGAGCTTTTCCATCCTGGAAACCCATTTTATCCACTCCTGGAAGGTTCTGAGATATGGTTGAGGGAATAATGCTGTGTGGAGACCCTCCTCCCTTTTTTAACAGCAGCAACACCTCCCCAGAGACTGACGTCAGAAATCAGGGCAGCACAGGGGTTGAAGACATGGCTGGCACTTAGAACTTAGAAGTTCCTTCCCACTCAGCATCTCTGTCTAGACATCCTGAGTCTGGTAAGCCAGCTGACCAGGTGACTTTGACTGGTAAGCTGGCTGGCTAGGTGACTGGAAAGCTGGCTGGCTGGGTGACTGGAAAGCTGGCTGGCTGGGTGGCTGGTAAGCTGGCTGGCTGGCTGTTTGTGTTTCTTAGCTGCACCCAGGCTCAGTCTCTCCAGGTTGAGCAACTCAGGCAAACAGAGGCCTGATCTTTCAGAGTGTGCTCTGCACTACCCATCCGTTTAACAAATATTTAGTGAGCCATGTTCCAGGCACATGGCTAAAATACAGCCACGAAAGAGACAGACAGAGGAAGGCCCTCCCCTTCATGGAGAACACATTTTAAATTACATTTATTTCTTGTGTATGCATGTGTGCGTGAGGGGGCAGTGTGTGAGTGCCAGAGCAAGTTTGTGGAGGTCAGAGGACAACTTTCTGGAGTCAATTCTCTCTTTCTACCATATGGGTCTCAGGGTTCACAATTTAGGTTGTCAGGCTTGGCAGCAAGGGTCTCTTTACCTGCTGAGCCATCTCGCCAGCCCAGGGTGCACACTTTAAAAATCAGGAGGCAAGTAAAAGGAAACCAAAGAGAGGCATACAGACTTGCAGCACTGGATTTACAATTCAGAGCCTGCTGTCCCTTCCTCTATGTCGTCCTGGCTGGCTGCTATCTCTTCTCAAGCAGATGTCACCTCTGAGTCCAATCACTTGTAGGTGTTCTTGAGAATGTTCCAGCTAGGGGCTGGAAAGACAGCTCAGCAGTTAAAAGCACTTGTGGCTCATACAGAGGACCTTGGTTTGGCGCCCAGCCCCCACATGGCAGCTAAAATCGTCAATAAACTCCAGTTCAGAGGATCTGATGCCCTTGTTTTCTGATACACCAGGTACACACGTGATGCACATACATACGTGCAGGCAAAATGCTCACGTAGATAAATAAAAGTGTAAATATTCAAAAAGAAAGAATGTTCCAGCTGGGCATGGTGGGACACACTGTAGAGGCTGAGCCAGGAGAATTCTGACTTGGAGGACAGTCTAGACTACATAGCAAGACTCAGTCTCAATGAAACAAAACAAAACAAACAAAAACCAAATTAGGACTGGGAGATGGTTCAGCTAGTAAAACAATTGCCTTGCAAACATGATGACTTGAGACTAGAGTTCAATTCCAGGAATCCACTTAAAAAGCCAGGTGTAGCCGGGCGGTGGTGGCGCACGCCTTTAATCCTAGCACCCTAGAGGCAGGGGCAGCTGGATCTCTGTGAGTTTGAGGCCAGCCTGGTCAACAGGACAGGCACCAAAACTACACAGAAAAACCCTGTCTCAAGAAAACAAAACAAAACAAAAAAAGTGTAGTGACACATGTGTCTAAGCCCAGTGCTTGGGGGTGGGGAGCAGCAAGATGGCAGGGTCTCATTGGCCGGCCAGCCTCACATACTTGACAAAGTCCAAAGCCAGTGAAAGAAAATAGTGCACAGTACACGAGGAATAATGCACGTGCGTGCACACACGCATGCATGCACGCACGCACCCATCAAACTACCATAGGAAAAAAAGAATGTTTCATGGGCCAGGGATTTAGCTCAGCTAGTTGAGGTGTCATGTATAGATCATTTCCAGCACCCCAGAAAATATCCCCTCCCAACCCTTCAGGCCCAAGAGAACCAGACTCACATATCGTCTCTCACTTGACTCAGGCTTACCCTTTGAATACCAGAGGGGCCCCTTTCCAGTTCCAGCCATTTCCTCCCCAAATGATTGACAGAACAGGTGAAGCGACATTCAGGAGACACCCTATCTCATAACCCTGACCCCCCAGCCTCCACACGATAATACAGGGGAGGATTTCTGCAGATGGCCACAAGATGCTGGCCTTGCCTACAGCAGAGGAGGCCATTGTTTCCAAGGGTTTCTTTATGAGTCTAAAAACAGATTAATAGAGGAGCTGTTTTTTCCTGAGAGGGGAGAGAAGGGTGGAAATAAAATTTCCCCAAGATAAAAATGTCAGGGCACATGCAGTTAACAAGGCCCTCATGAGAAGACAGTGTTAAGACACTTGCTCTTGTTAGGACAGTGGGTGCTTCCTGTGCCTCGGGCTTAATTCCAGGCACTTCTCCCATTCAGATCCCAGTCTTCCTCGGGTAAGCCCCTCTGGATTAACCTGTCACACTCTGTCAGTCATGATGCAGGCAGCTCTCTGTGTCCTGGATGCATTCTTTGTTTTCCATCAAAAATTAGACTAGAAAGCTCCACGGAGGTGGGGGTTGGGATTTATTTCTTTGCCGGACTTCCTTTCCTCTGGTGTCTAATCCACAGCTTGGCCAGAATGTGCCATCCAGAACTGGTGAGTCCTCAGCCAACAGTTTTGAATCCCCCATGTGGTAGCTGAACAAACACTCTCGTTCCCCTTTCCTGCGTCATCAATATCACCCTGTCCTTTGTAAGACAAGGCTCTTGGAGAGGGCTGATTGAGTATGTGTGTGTTGGAAGAGGGCGAGGAGGAAGGAGAGGGATAGCTTTCTATGGAACACATCTTTCTTGATATGTCTCTCTGCTATAATTCGAAGGGTGTCCCAGTCCATGTCCATGCCCACCCCCTGCATCCATAGCTTCCCCCTCCTACAAGCTGTGGAGCAGAAAGCACTTTGCAGGGAAATAATCTATTCCCCAACCTCCCACTGTAAGGGGCTCCAAAGCAAACTTAGCTCTCTGGACTCAGAGCTCATGAAGGCCCAGGGTGTGCAAAACCTTCCTTTTTTGTTATTGTAGCTCTGTGTTCAGTCTTGTTCCTGTGGGTGGCTTTGTGACCTTTATTAGACTGTCCTGCTAGCCACAGAATGGTTCAAACTAGAAAGATAGAGGTCAAGACATAGGGAAATGAATTCTCATGTGTACTTAGTGGGAGTGAGGGAAAAAAAAGGCCCAGCCACTTTGGAGAAAGAGTTTCTGATAAGGTAAAACATATGCCTCTACATGATCTAGGTTTCTACTCTTGGACTTTGACCCAGAAGAAATGAAACTCTGTGTTCTGACAAAGACTTACGTGGGAATGTTCACAGCTGTCTTAAGACTATCAGCCCCAAACCAGTAACCCTGAAGATGCTTACAAACAGGCATGGTACCTCCATGCAATGGTATGTGAGTACTCCTCAGCAGTCATAAGGGACTCGGTTGGGTGTAATGAAGGACGCCTATAATCTTAGTACTCAGATGACTGAGGCAGAAAGATCTAAAGTTGGAAGCCAGATTGGGTTCCAATGTCTAAATAAATAAATACAGGAAGGGATAGATATCTAATGCTTGTCTAAAATGTGTAATGTCTTGGGTTCAATCCCCAGTACTGCAAAAAATAAAACACAAACCCAAAATACATCCACAGAAACAACAGAGGGATCAGCTGTATATTCAAAACAACATGAATGGATCCTAGACATGCAGAGCAGAAGAAACAGGCCATGAGGTAGATATCATGCAGTTCTGCTAATACAAAGAGTGGGGTGAATTAATTTAGAGTAGTGCTTCTAGCTGTGTGCTGGATACGCAGCCCATCTCCTATTGGTGGACCTTTTATAATGTCTTTCGACCTTTTTGCCTATTACAACCATAGTGTGTGTGTGTGGGGGGGGTTTGTGTGCTAGAAGGGTGAGGGTAAGGATTCCTGTAGTGAACTGGCCAGGCCCTACTACAAAGGCCCAGAACTCCATAGTGTCAAGATAGAGAACCCCCGGCCTGTGGTGACAGAAGTTAGCAGGAGTTGTTACCTCTCAAGGACTGCTGGCTGGAAGGGGCACAAGGGAACTTTCTGGAATGATGACAATGTTCTATATTTGTGCTGTCTAAAATAGCAACCGTTAGCCTAACGTGACTGTTTAAATTAAAATGAAACATAATTAAAATTTCAAGTGCCTAACAGCTGCAATCGACAGATCTAGACCATGTCCACCTTTTCAGGCTTAGACTGGACGACAGTTGCTCTGTTTCCTGAGTCAGGTTACTTGAAAACAGGCACCTTTTATTGCACGTCAATTACATACCTCAATACATACAACAAAGTGAGGTGAGAAAAGAGTCCTTTGTATGGAAAAGGAATGGGATGCTGGTGAAGCTCCAGTCCCACCCCATGAGCGTGGCTTCTGTCCTCCTGGTGGTGCCCCCATGGCTGACCAGGCCTGGCCAACACCTAGCGGCACTCGGAAGGGGCGGGGCTGTGGATCCTTCAAAGACGCTTCAAAGGGCCAGGAAACAATGCCAAGGCCATTTACTCTACAGGGAACTCAAGGGCTGCTCTGGCTCCTGGGGGGGATTGACTAGCCTGTCACGTGGACCAGAGGAAAGAAAAGGCTCTGTTTCCCCCCACCCCTTGCCAGGTAGCCTCCCCCACCCAGGGCTGCAGGCTCTCCTAGCAGAAATTGCTCCAATCCGAGTCACCACCGCCGCCTCTCTTGCTCTTCTGGTGTGAGGGTTTTACAATAACAGCATTGTAACCACTTTGAGAAAACCAATAAAAAGGCGGTGACAAAAGAATAGCGAGCCGGCTGGAAATTGCACGCAGGAGCGCAGGCCTGGGTCTTTTGCCGCTGCGTGTTTAATAGTGCTCCTGGGCTGCAGGCTGCAAAGACGCACGTGTTTATTTGGGGGATGCGCTGCGGCTTAAATAATGAATCTTGCCTAAGCATTCAAATTAATGCAGGGAGCCGCTCCAGCCTTCTCACCCAACTGGGGCCAGTGAAGGGAGCCCTGGTCAGACCTGTAGAGCTGGCTTTTCTATGGCCTGAGATGGGGAAGTAGGAACTTGCATATTCTCTCTCTCTCTCTCTCTCTCTCTCTCTCTCTCTCTCTCTCTCTCTCTCTCTCTCTCTCTCTCTCTCTCTCAACTTCCCTCCCTTCATCCTTCCTTCTTTCATTCATTCAGCACCCAAAATAGAATGACCTACAAAGTATTAATCCAATGATGACCACTAAGCCACAAAAAATACCAATGTAGCCTGTGCATATTGAGAAAAAATTCCAGAAGGGTTACGGATTGCATATAACCCAGAGTAACGTGTGGTGGGCCTTGTTCTTTTCTGCTGAGCACTGGATTATAGCCACTGTGTCTGCTAATGGAAGCCCCTTTGTTGCTCCATGGAGAGTCCTTGAGGTAATTATCAATGGCCATCTTCAAAAATATTTTAGATTTAGGCTGGAGAGATGGCTCAGCAGTTAGGAGCACTGGCAGTTCTTCCAGAGGACCTGGGTTCAATTCCCAACACTCACATGGCAGCTTACGACTGCCTGTACCTTCTGTTTCAGGGGATGTGACACCTTCATACAGACATGCATGCAGGCAAAACACAAATACACATGAAATAAAAATAAATTATTACAAACACCATTTCAGACTCACAGAAAAGTTGCAGTAATTGTATAAATAATTTTGATTTACCCTTCTCCACACTCTTCAAAAGTGAAGTTTGCTCCCCTTTTCTTTTTCTGTCTTTGTGTGTATGTGTGTTCATGTATGCATGTATACAAATGTGTTATGTGTCTGCATGTCTGAATTCCTTGAGGGTATTTGGAGTCATGAGGACCCCATTCCTCTCACACAGATCTGTTAGGAAACAAGGCCATTCTCTTACACAGTCCCACTGTAATTATGAAGAAAAGGAAACTCATACTGCTACAATACTGTTAGTGTCTAGTCTACAGACATCTATATTTCTTCAGCTATCTCACTTCTTTCCTTTTATGGCAAAACAAAAATACAAAACACAGAAAACCCCCAAAGCAGAAACCAACCAAGAAACAAACAAAACACCCCACAGGGTTTTCTGGCTCAAGACCCAACTCAAGATGACATGGTTGCATTTTACTGTCCCAACCCTTTGCTTGGCTTTAATCTGGAACAGTTGCTCTGGTTTGCATTGAAATTCTTTTACAAATGATTATATTTACTTATTGGTGTGGGGGAAGGGGGTGGGCACATGCATATCATGGTGCATGTGTAGAGGCCAGAGGGCAAGCAGCAGGAGTCAGTTCTTGTCACATGACGTCTGCACTGCATACTCTGGGCTAGGTACCCCTTAAGCTTTCAGCAGATTCTCCCATCTGCCTCCCTTCTCCCCACAGCAGGAGTGCTGGGATTACACATGTGTAAGTCGTATCAGGACTTTTTCTATGGGTCGAGGGAGATCAAACTCAGGTCACTACCCACTGAGCCATCTTCCCACTGAAGCATCAATGAAGGGCCTCCCTTCATTGCTTGGGGGGTTTGGGTTCCCCCGAGGTAATGACTAACATAGATAGGGCTGGTAGAATGGCCGCTGCTGCCGCGCTACCTTTTTTAATTTTAATACTCCTCAGCTCCATTATTGAGAAGAAGCTCAGATGGGGGACTTCTAGAACCTTCTGCAAAGACTCCTTTAAACTCCCACCCCTCACACTCTTTCTTCCTAAAGCAGAGGTCAGAAACTTTAGCCCAGTACCTAACAGAAGTTAGCAGATGGCCTAGGTTTCCAAGTGACACTCTTTTTGTGGGAATGGAGCTGAAAATGTTAGTTCCCTTGAAGCATTTCCTTCACCACCCCCCACTCCCCTGGCTCCCCACAGGGCTGGTAGATGAGGTGTTAAAATCACCACATAAAATCAGGAGTTCACTGAGCGAAGAGGTTAAATGGCAGTGAACAAAGCCTCCTCACTGGGGTTTTCTGGATTGGTTTGCTGATTCCCCATCCTCCCCACTCTCTCCAGAATCAGTATTTGCCTTCCTTTGAAGCTGTCTGCCTGATGGGCTGCGGCATTGCAAACATAATTTAATTTCCAAGATGGCCGGCATTGTCACCTGAGTGTGCGCCATTGTTACTGCTGTGGGAAGGAGCACCTTGACATTTCTGGTTGTGATTTCAAGTACCCTCATGTGATAGTACTAGCTCTCATTCCCCAGAGCATATAGCACTCAGTGAGAAGGGAGAGAATAAAAAGAGGACAATAGAAAGATAGCTGACTTAGAAAACAGGAGGGTCCAATTTGGATAAGCCACTTGTGTGTTAATGGCCAGACTCTCTCTATGGCTGTTTAATAAAAGACCCCAGTGTCATACTATCTGCTATCAACCAAGTCCTGAAACTGTCTAAAATGAATATTTTCTGTAGTCATACTCTCCACACATATGTGAGATAGGAAGCTTGTGTGTGTGCATGCTCCTGTGTGCACACATGCTTCTGTGTGTTCAGAGGTGGAGAGCTATTTACACATGCTGTGCTATGCAAAACTATATGAATCATATGGGAATCTATTTAAAATATTGATATTCTCGGTTAAGTCAACAGCGCACAATAATGTCATTGCCTACGAGAGCTCCATTTTGACACTGGAGATGGGGGAAACAGACACACTTTCTTTTGCCTCACTGTTGCCTGAGATCTCCAATCAGCACCTTGCCACAAGAAGCTAGACCGCGCAGAAACTACACTTGAACTAATGCCTAAAACCTGACGGAGACATCCTTCATAGTTAATCTGGTTACTCGGGGTTTATTTCACAGGCAGAAGTTCTTATGATGGAAGGGGTTCCTGCTGCCTTCTCCCAGACACATGACTGACTGACTGAATGAATGAATTCACCTTACCAGGGCAGATTTCGATTGCTTACTCAAACAGAGTCTGGTCATTTTTCTTCCTTCCATTTTCTTTTAAAACACAAATATGAGCCTCAGATGGGTGCTGTAAGAGTCATTAATCCTTGATAACCGACTGTTTTATCTTTTGATTAAAAAAAAAAGGCAGGCTGACTGAGAGTGAATTTACAACGGCAGGTTCATGAACAAGCCAAGTTCAGATGTGGCCTGGCCAATAAACACCTAGCTTTCCATTAAGCAGGCAGCGCTCAGACAGGAGCCTGGTGTCCCTAGGCTTAAAATGCAGGGGACACCTAAACCAGCCTTGTCTTGCTGAAGCAGCAGGAAGTGCTCCAGTTTTTTTCAAATGGAGCGTTTTCAGTGCACTACCTGGTTGTCAGATTTTAATGGGTGCTTGTTAACGGGGACTCTGAAATATTGTGATGTGTTCGACCATCAGCTTTCGGGCTGCTGTTGGGCTTGAGCTGCCGTATTTTAACAGCAGAGAGCGGGGGCTGCTCTGGTGATCCTGGAGGTCTCCTGGATAGGAAGAGCTCAGTTGGTGGGGGAGAGTAGGGTAGGATTGGGGGGGGCTCTGCCCCAGGAGTATGCAAAAAAGAGGTCTTCTGTGCTGCCTTGGCCAGTAATGTCTTCAAGCCTGCTTCATGCTTGCCTGAGGCCAGGGAGCCTGCTTGTCCATGGGGCAGCTTGTGCGGGAATGCCCCTGGAAAGGATGGGCATTGGTGTGGGCCTCAGCCCCCTCCACCTCCTCTTTCCCACTTCCCCTCCTCCCTGTCATCCTCTGATTTTTTCCTCATCCTGTCTCTCCCCCCCTTTCTCTAGTCTCTATCTGGTCTTCTCAGAACCTTCTTCCCCATTTCTTCCATTTCTTCCAAATCCTTTCACTCCCACCCTAGCTCCCCTCCCTCTGCTTCCCTCCTGCTCACGCTCCTTTTTCCCTTTCCTTTCTTTTCTTCCCTCTATCTGGCCCTGCCATCCTCCCTGTTGTTCAACTCAGAATTTGGCAGTACCCAAGGAGCTCGTGTTGAGTGTAGCTAGTAAACTGCCACTTCTCTGAATGACATCCTCAGTCAGTCTCCAGCTTGCTTTCAGTCTTCTCCTCCAGCCCCTCCCGGACCCGTCCCTCCACAGACACCCTGTTTTGCTGGCCTGATTGTCTAGGAAGGGTGGCAGACATTTCCTGGCATTTTAATCTGTAGCTGAGTGACCAAACTGGGCCTTTTCAGTAGGAGCCTCTGGCTTTCAGGCCGAGAGCAGCCCACTCCTGGCCAGTCTCTGGTGCCTAAGCAGTCCCAACTGGGACCACACGCCAGTCTGGCCATTCGAGCTGCATCTTCCCCCGGGAAGTGAGAGTAGCTGTTTTCCAAGAAGGTCTCAAAATAAAGTTCTCCAAGGGAAGCCGAGTTTCCTGGACGTGGCAGAAGGTGTGTGGGTTGAACGTGGTGGGGTGTGTCTATGTGTGCAAGCGTCTTGTGTCTCTGGGGAGACATTCTGCCTGGAGCCGCTGGGCACCACCATGCGTTCAGAAGATGCAAGAGTGCTCTGCTGGTGGAAAGCTTATTTTGCCCAGCAGGACCAAAAATCCAATTAAAGAAAGAATGAGGGAAATGCGAAGTCTGGACTGCGTGCTGGCACCGCCCCGGCCGACTTCCTTGGCAGGGATCTCTGCTGAGGGGAAGGGCCAGTGATGGCCCTGGGGATAGCCCAACCCAGAGGCTCTCACAAGCCACAGCCAAACACAAGGCCGCTCGCTGCCAGCCGCCAGGCCCTTCTTGCCTGCCTCCCACCCTCACCCAGTGCCACGGCCTCCTGCGAGGACCCACTTGCTGATGGCGTGGAGAGCCCGACTGGCTGGCAGCAGCTAGGGCACCAGCCAGCCTCAGCTCTTAGGCCATTTGAGCCACCCACCCTCCTGTGCTTATTGACATGGGTGAGAATCGCACAGGCAGATTAAAGGCAGCATATGGCCCCCCAACTGGAAGCCAGCGGGGCTGAACCAACACTGGCAAATTGTGTTCAAACCGCATTGAGAATCCTGGCAGCTGCACCTGGCATGGGGAGCAGCCGGCGACCTGCATACAAAGGGAGTTTTATACACAGGGGGCCAAGGCAGCCGCATTGGCGACTCTGCCCCCACTCCCTGCAGCTCCATTCTTACCTCCCCCTCCGCCCAGATCTGGCCACTGGCCCTGAGAGGGGAAGCTCTCTGTCCAGGTTTCCAAACCTTCAGAAAGGAGGCGATAGGGACAATCTTTAAAGGTAGAATGAATTTCTCAGTGGCCTCTCTTAGGCCCTAGCCCTGTGACTATGAGCCTCCTCCTGTATTTCACCAAGGGCCACACTCCCCTACTAGGCAGGCAGGGAGCCCACAGAGGACAGCAGGAATCTCACTTCTGGAGAACCTAAAGGAGAGAGCCTCCAAGTGTCCCCATGTGCCAGGTGACACACAAGCATTCTTCTAGGTCATTGCTTGTCTCCCTTCCAAAATAAATAGTCAGGAGGCAGAGGCATCTTGCTACTTCATGAAGGAAGGAGAAATATCAAGTAGCTGGCATGTGAAAATAAATGATGGAGCTGGGGGAGGGGAGGCCAATTAACTTGCAATAAACTCACAGAGCCAGGTAGGGCATGCTTGCACTCACCTGGTCAGCATGTAAAAACATGCTGCCTTGTGTCATCCACTTAGCAGGTGCATGCTGCAGGTCAGCTGGGAACACATGAGTGTGTTTAATGGTTAGATCTGCCAAAGCCGAAGGGCTGTGAAATGGGGGTGTGTCTGCTTCATGGTCTAGGGTTTGGAGAAGAATAGTTGTTGGTTTCCTAAGGACACTCCATCCTGGAGACTGCTACTGTGGCCACATAAACCACCCATTTGGCTGGTGGCTGACCCCAAGGGCATACCTTTTTGCTGACTGGCCATCTGCCACAGTCCTGGAAACTGTTTTCAGGATAACTGGGGCGTCCTTCGACTATGGCAATTAGACACTTTGAGTGACTTAGGGAAGCATTCAGGGAGATATGAGGAGATCTGAGCCTATGTGCCTGTCCTCACTCCTTTTTGTTTTGATAGGGTCTCACTCTACAGCCCTGGACTGCCTGGAATTAGATATGTACACCAGGCTGGCTTCTAGCTTCCAGAGAGACCCACCTGCCCCTGCCTCCGGAATGCTGGGATTAAAGGGGTGCACCTGCAAGTCTGCCCTTTGGGTACTCCAATTCCACCACTGAGGGAAGTCAGGACAGGAACTCAAGCAGGGCCGGAACCTGGAGGCAGGAGCTGATGCAGAGGCCATGGAGGGGTGCTGCTTACTGGCTTGTTCCTCATGGCTTGTTCAGCCTTTCTTATAAAACCCAGGACTGCCGCAGGGGTGGCACCACCCACACTAATCTGAGCCCTCCCACATCAATCATTAATCAATATAATGCCTTGTAGACATGCCCACAAGCAATTTGAAGGAGCTATTCTCTCAATTGTTGGTTCTTATTCCCAGATAACTCTAGCTAGCCAACTCAAGTTGACCAAAACCAACAAAACTAACAAAACAAAATACACACACACACACACACACACACACACACACACACACACACAGAGTTGGAAAGTGGCCTCTATTCCTTGTCACTGGCATGGGTCCTAGATGCCTTCTTCACTTGTGGTTTGAGAGGGACTGCCATTTTGGAAGGGAAATCATGACTCCTACATGGCTATGTGCTCTGGGCTGTCTCTTGCAAGGTTCAGACTACAGGAGTCTCAGTAGGTGCTCCAAGCATGGTATCTTGCTCTTGTTTCATCTCTGTGTGGAAATAGATAGGTGACAGTCATCAGCTCAAGGTCATACAGGGGTGATCTGCTCAAGGTCACACAGGGGTGAGTAGAGACTGACCCAGACTGAACTCCCATGCAGACTCCTGTGTGGGTATGGTTACTCTCCTTGTTATCTGGCTGGTTGCAGAGGCTGGTCCTCCGTTTTGACTTGTCCAGTCATGGGAACAAGACAATGTCCACTCCCTTCATTCCAGAAGAAAGGCAAGGTCCCTTATGATAGGGAACAGTCAACTTTTCTCCCCCAGCTCCCCTCTCCTGGCAGGACAGAAAGGAAAACTAGCATACTGTGGAGGGAGGATAGTTTTTTGCCCATCATTTTTCTCACAGCTGAGCCCTCTCCCATCAAATCCTGCCTCTGTCACTCCAATGATGATGAGCCAGGGCCTAGAGACCATGATTTGCCTATAAGGACCACAGGTTGGAGGGGCTAGTGCCCCTTTGAATCAGACTGGGCAAGAGCAGAGAGCATCCTGTTTCCTCATCTAAATTTTGCACTAATGCCCAAGAAACTGGAAATGCTTTGGTTTCCATGAGAAGATTTCATGCCAGAATGTTCCCTGTTTGTGGTCTTCGTTTTTTTGAAAACCCCATTCCAGCCTAAGAGTACCTTGTGATATCACTGTCTAATATAGTTGCTGGTATAGGTTTTTTTCTGTTTTTAACACTAACACACCAAGATGGCCCTATGTTCCCTTCACAGTTGTAGCAGTAGTCTGTGGACAGGCTGTGTGGAAATGTCTCTTAATTGCTCCCAAATCCTTGTGCTCACCTCCTGGTGTAGTCTCTTCACACAGGTCCTGGATTTGGCTGAGTGATTTGCTTTGCCCAACAAGACACTGTTAATCATACATGGTTAGTAAAGGTTTAAAAAGCCCTTGAGTGGCCAGGATATCTAATCCCAGCACTTTGGGAAGTAGAGCCAAGAGAATTGTTACTGTGAGACCAGCCTGTGCTACATAGCAAGTTTCAGGTCAGCTAAGGCTACATAGCAAAACACTGTTTCAATAAATAAAAAATTGAAAAATCTTCGTGCATTGAAATTTGCTATTCCATGTTGTCTTTGTTTGCTGTTACTATGACAAAATGCCTTATGCTGGGTAATTTATGGAGAAAAGACATATACATAGCTCACAGTTGTGGAATTTGTGTTCAAAAGCATGCCACCAACATCTGCTGGGCATCTGGTGAGGGCCTTGTTGTGTAATAAAAGTGTGGCAGCATGGCACACCCAAACTGAGCAAATATGCCAGCTTGGGTCTCTCTTCCTCTTCCAATAAAGGCAGTAATGCTGTCATGGGTACCCCACCTGCCCGACCTTGCCTAATCCTAATGATCCCACCAAATACCATTAAAAATTATCCTAAATAAGGATGTTAAACTTTAGGGGGATGGGCTGGAGAGATGGCTCAGAGGTTAAGAGCACTGACTGCTCTTCCAGAGGTCCTGAGTTCAATTCCCAGCAACCACATGGTGGCTCACAACCATCTGTAATGAGATCTGGTGCCCTCTTCTGGCCTGCAGTCATACATGCTGTAAACATAATAAATAAATAAATCTTAAAAAAAATTTAGGGGGACATGTTCAAAGCACAGCACATGCCATTCTTGGAACCAACAACTGCCAACTACTTGGTTGAGGTAGGTGGAGGAATGTGTATCAGTTACTGCTAACAGCCAGCTATACCTGGCACCAACCAGGAGACCAGCCAAACTGGCCATAGTCACATGAATCCAGGTGAATCCTCAGAACTGTCCAATGTACCCCTGGATGAAGTCACAGCCCTGCAAAGTCATGGGCCAATTGATACACAGTGCTGTTTTAAGTCACCAGGGTTTTCTGTTTTATCTTGTTTGTTGTTGTTGTGTGTATAGTAAAATATAATTAACATAAAAATTACCATTTTAATCTTTTAAAGTATAAATGCACCTTGATTTGTGATGGGGATACATCCCTGATAAACCTGTTGTAAGTTGAAAATATCATAAATAAAAGATACATTTGATCTGGGTGTGGTGGTGAGTGCCTTTAGTGCCAGCATTCTGGAGGCAGAGGCAGGTGAATCTGTGTCAGACCAGACTGATGTATATAGTAAGTTCTAAGCCAGCTAGGGGTACACAGTGAAACCCTGTCTCAAGAATCCAAACCAAAACAAGATAAAAAAGCACATTTTTAAAGCCAAGCAGTGGTGGCACACACCTTTAATCCCAGCAGTTGGGAGGCAGAGGCGGGTAGATCTCTTAGATCAAGACCAACCTAGTCTACAATGTGAATTCCAGGACAGCCAGGGTTACACAGAGAAACCTGGTCTTAAAGAAAGAGGGGGCGGGGTTTATACAGACCTCCAGCTGCTCAGAAGGTTGAGGCAGGAGATTCATAATCTCAAAGACCTGCCTAGATTACAAAGTGAATTCAGGGCCAACCTGAGCAATTTAGTGAGAATTTATCTCCAAATAAGAAGATAAAGGCACCTCCCCCCATTACTGGGTGACCTGAGTTTGTTCTCTAGGACTCAGATGGAAGGAAAGAGAACTAACTCCTGTGTGTTATTCTCTGACCTCTGCATGCATACCATGACACATGCATGCCCTCCAATAAACAAAAGGTAATAAAATTATAAACAACGGAGGGGTGCTGAGGGTATAGGTCAGTGGCAGCAATTAAGACCCCCTATTCAATCCTCAATACCACACACACACACACACACACACATTTTCTAACACAGTGGACCTGTCCCTACCCTTTGAGAACTTTAAGGCCTATGTTAACATGGCATGGGCTTATCTTTATGAACACAAACATGTCAGAAAACTATAGGGTCAGTAGGCTAGAGAACAGACTCTTCTGAGACCAGCTCAGAGCACTATGCTTTCAGTTCTTGGGATGTGAAAGCCTTGTCCTAAGACCCCTGTCAACAACTAGGAGGTTTGCAGCTCAATGCCATGGTGACAGAGGGACCTACAGCCTTTGCAAGAGATTGGAAAGTCTTCATTTCTTCTCTGAGGTTTCAAATTCTAGCTAGAAGTTAGGCATGGTGGTCCACACTTTTAAATGTCAGCACTGGAGAGTCAGAGGCAAGTGGACCTCTGTGAGTTTGAGTGAGGCCAGCTTGGTCTACAATGCAAGTTCTAGGCCAGCCAGTGATATATATTTCTATCTGGAGCCCATTGAAGGTTGATCCCAGCTACCCTGTGGAGGTTTCATATACACTCCTGAGACAGGTAGGGATGGTGCTGGTGATAGTGGTGGTGGTATGGTGGTGGTGGTGGTGGTATGGTGGTGGTGGTGGTGGTGGTGGTGATAGTGGTGGTGGTGGTGGTGGTGGTGGTGGTGGTGATAGTGGAGGTGGTGGTGGGGTGATGGTGGTGGTGGTAGTGTGGTAGTGGTGGAGGCAGTAGTGTGCAGGAACTTTCTGGAGTCTTATCAGGCAGGGATTAAAATGAGACACAGATACAAGTTTTCTACAAAGGAGTAGCGTTCTTATTGTCTTGAAGCCTAGACTCTTCTGATTGAAGTCCCCAGGGAGCAGCAGTTCACCAAGGTGGCCCATCTGGAAGGTTCTGGAGCCCAGCTGCTGGGTTCACATCCTCATCTGCTGTTTGTTTACTCTGTGACTCTGGTCAAGGGAATGGAACACATAGAGCTATTGAGTAGATTGAGGGGGCTTGGCCTCACACTTTCAATATAGCAGCCAGAGTCCTGGGGGTGGGGGGGTTGTAGTGAGAAGCCTGGCTTGGTTCTGTTGTCTTCTCTCCAGGCAGGCCTTACTCTTCTTAGCTTGGCAGGGATATCAGAGTTAACCAGATCTCGTGAGCACATCAGAAGCCTTTGCTTGCTGCCTATCGGCTTGCAGGTCATTGGCCAAAGCCAGTCGTAAACACAGGCTAAGGATCAAGGGGCAGGGGAACATCTTCCACTTTGAGTGAGAAAATGCAAAGCCTAGTACAAGGAGTATGGAGGACTAATCTAAGAGTGGGGACAAATTTAAGAATGATGACTATATATCACTGTGTCCACTAGCGTGTAGACCATTTGTTAAGACTGAAATAAGAGCCAGATGTGGTGGCACATGCCTTTAATCCCAGCACTCGGGAGGCAGAGGCAGGCGGATCTCTGTGAGTTCAAGGCCAGCCTGGGCTACGGAATGCGCTCCAGGATAGCCAGGGCTACACAACACAGTAAAACCTTGTTTGAAAAACAAAACAAAACAAAACAAAAACCGAAACTAACCAACCAAACAAACAGACTGAAGCAAGACAGTAAGCTATGCGGTTTCATGCCTATAATCCTAGCACTTGAGAGGATTGTAAGCTTGAAGCCATGATGGGATACATACCATGCCCCTGTCTCAAGTGAAACACACAGAACATACTCATTCTAAAGTTGGGGGAGATAGCTTATCTAGCATGCATTACTCTTTCAGTTCCATCCTCATCATAAAGGAGAGAAAGAGGAGGCGAAAGATCATGCCACGTCTTAAGAACCAATCTCCTAAACCTTTAAACTTGCATATGCGCGTGTGTGTGTGTGTGTGTGTGTGTGTGTGTGTGTGTGTGTGTGTGTGTGTGGGAGAGAGAGAGAGAGAGAGAGAGAGAGAGAGAGAGAGAGAGAGAGAGAGAGAATGGGGAAGAAGAAAGGTTCACAGTCCTTTCTCAATCCCCATGAACTCTTGTCTGAACTCTAGTACCTTGTAACTTGTCACCTTGAGCTCAATAAATATGTAGACTGACTGATCAATGGGGACATTCATGGGGACAGTGAATCCTATTGGGGCTTACATTGAATGTCACAGAGACTGAGGATGCCTTCCTTGCTGTAAGGACCTAGCTTCCTCATTCTGCCTCTCCAGTGGATTTCTGATGTGGATTTTCACCTTCTTTCCCAGCATTGTCAATGTGCTTCCCTGGTCTGAAAATCTGCTTCCTCCAGTCTGAACCCCTGTATTTGTTATATCCCTCTGCACCAAGGTGGACCTGGAGATCTGGCATGCAGCCCCTCTTACACAGTTTGCGCTGTTTAGGCTTCCACATGGCCACCACTAATGGGTCAATGTGTTCTCAGAGGTTGTGGAGACCATGGCTGTTATAGGTGATGTGGGCACTGGCAAGATGTGTGGAAGTCACGTTTGCATGGAGAGCGCCCGATGATTTAGCTGGGGATAAGACACACGTGGATGCCAGATGCTGGGGCATTGAAAGCTGGGCTCTGCGTGCTTGGGAGGGGCGGCTCTGTGTGGGGGAAGCAGCTGCCTCCCAGCAGTCATTTGGGACCTGTGAGGTCTGGTCAAATACTGACAGCGACAGGCTGCCAAGAAACAGGGAGCCAGCAGGGACTGCTTCCTCAGGAGGAGAGCCAAGAGAGGACCCTGGCAGAAGCCAGGGCAAGGACAGGTTCAGGAAGAAAGGGAAGCTTTCCAAACTTAAGGCCGGTGGAGCAAATTTATTTTATTTTATTTTAATTTAATTTAATTTTATTTTATTTAATTTTATTTGTTATTTAGACAGGTTCTTTTGTATCGCCAGGCTGATTCCAAACTCACTGTTTAGTCAAGAATGACCTCGAACTCCTGATCCTTCTGCCTCCACTTCCTTAGTATAAGGATTACAGCACATGCTACCATACCCCATAGATTATTTGGTGCTTGGGATCAAACCCAGAGTAATAGGCAAGTACTCTACCAACTGAGCCACATCCCCACCCCACTTGTGGGTTTTTTGTCTTTGTTTTTTTGTTTTTTGTTTTTGTTTTGTTTTTGAGATAGTGGCTTGTTATGTAGTCCAGGCTTGCCCCCAAATTCATCATCCTCTTAACCTCTGATTCCTGAGTGCTGGGATTATAGGCATGTGCCACCATGCCTGGCTCCACTGGGTGAAGTTTTGCTGGTTAGGTATCCCATTTGTTTTTATTCTTATTGTAAAATAATGATGACCACCCTTCTCCCAATGATCAAGGAAAATCATATCCTGTTACACAATATTGGGAATACACAGGAAGCTAATGATGACAATGCCTGCCCATGATCCTTCAATGGAGGTAACTGCTGTTAACACTTTAATCCATCTCTTTCAAGACTGTAATAAAAGTGTACACATTCTAGCAGTTCAGAAGGTGGGACAGGAAACCTTCTGTCTGAATTCAAATTTGTGCCCTGTAACATCAGCAATATTATTTTAGACAGGTTAGTTTACTTCTGCCTGCCTCCACTTTTTCAACGTTAGAATGGGGCTTTGAAGCCTAGGATGGTGGTGCATGCCTTTGATCCCAAAATTTGGTAGGCAGAGGCAGGTTAATCTCTGTGAGTTCAAGGCTAGGCTGGTCTACATTCCCAGTTCCAGGCTAGTCATGGCTACATAGTGAGACTCTATCTTGAAACCAAAATGAAACAGAAAATGGGGCTGTGAATGGCATTTGCCTTTTGGGGATAGCTAATGAGCTGATTGAGATCATCAGTTTCCCTGTACATGCTCAAGAAGTTCTTGCTCTTCTGACTGTATTTCCATGTATCGCCACTGAGACTGAATCCTTCAACAGCTTTGAGTCTGCCTTGTTTTCTCACCTGATGTTCTACTATCAGCCTTTCTTTTATCATTTGAAACCTCGTTGAAAATGGTTGTGAAGTTTTCTACCCTATGAAGTCATCAGAATTCAGCAGTGTTCTTATTGCTGGACATTGATGCCATTCTTGACCTCCTCTCTCTTAAAAACTTTATTTATTGTTATGAATGTGTGTTACTCGGGTATGTGTGGTCATGCACCTGCCACAGAGTGCATGATGATGTCAGAGGGCAACTTGCAGGAATCAGTGCTTTCCTTCTATTGCAGTGGGTTCTGGGGATCGAACTCAGGTCTTCAGGCTTGGCAGCAAGTGTCTTTACCAGCAGAGTCATTTCACTGCCATCCCTTCCCCAACTCCTATTGATTGATTGATTGATTGACTGATTGATTGGAGACAGTTTCTTCCAACACAGGCTAGGCTGAACTAGAAACTAGAACTCAAATTCTCCTGCCACAGCTTCCCAAGTACTATGATGACACGTACCATTGCACTTGGCTCTCAAGTTTTTGTTAACATGAAGGATATTGCAGTGAACATCTTCATTAACTAGCCTATGTTATCCTTTCTTATGAAAGTACAATAGACTTGACATAGCAAACAACTTGAACACAGAAGAACAAAAGAAGAAAATGAAGATTACCAGAGGGAGGGGGGCCTGAACTTGAGACAGTATGAGGGACGCCTCAGAGCTCAAACGGTTGACTGACAAGTCTTCAGAGTTTCTGAAGAACACTTGCTTCTGCTATGTGACAGATTTTCTGGAATTGTTGCAGCTGGGAAGCTCTTCCCTAAAGGCTTTTAAATATAGGAAGGCTGTGAGTACCATCTATTGGGAGGCCCCTTTGCCCTCACCCCACCTCTACCCTATTCAATTTGGGGGCTGCCCCAGAAGTTTGAGCTTTCTCTGGCCTCAGCCTGCCTCCCCAGGCCTCCTTTGAAATGTCTCCACATTCCATTTTCCTATACTGAAGGCATTATGGCAAGTTCTAAGTGTCCCAAGCCAGGCTCAAAGGTGAGAAATGACTCTGTGCCTATAGGAACTTTTGGAGGGATGTGGCCTGTGCCTCCTCCACAGGATGAGCTTCAGAGGCAGTGATTGTTTCTGCTTCTGTCAGGCTGTTTGAAAGACAGCAGTGAATAGTTCCTCTCAGGAATTTAATACATGGCTTCTCCCCTTCAAGGAGCCAGTGGTGCTGCAGAGATGGCTCAGTGGTTAAGAGCACTTACTGCTCTTGCAGAGGACCACTGTTTGGTTCTCAGCACCCTTGTGGTGGCTCATAACCACCCACAACTCCAGTTTCAGGGGGGTCTGACACCCTCGTCTGACCTCTGAGGGCACCAGGCATTCATGTACATGTACATACATGCAAGCAAAACACTCTTACACGTTAGAAAGAAAAGAAGAGGAAGCAAGTGTCACTGGCCTTGGGTTTGACTTGGCCAATAAGGACACAATGGAAGTGTTGCCATGGGACTTCTGAGTTTGGGAGCTTGGCTCTGTGAGAATGTAGGAACACCTGCCTATGCTACCAGAAAGAGAAGCCAAGCAGAGGACCATTGTTAGTAGCCAGCAGCTGCTGCCCAAGCCATGAGTGAGGTACCAGGTCTACTTCCTGACCCAACACAATAGAAGAGTGTCTACTTAATTCTCCAGCCACCAGGACCTGCCTTGCCTTCTCCTTCGTGCTGGACCTAAATAGATGAAGCAGAGAACCCAAACTAATCTTCCTCCATAAGTTGTTTCTGTCCCATATTTTGTCACAGTGACTAGAAAAGTGGCACAGAGGAGGACTGTAACACCATGGGGTACTCACCTCAGAGCATGAAGGAAAAGTTGGAGGCTGCTTGGTAGTTTCCTGCAGGGGACCTGGGAGAGCCCATGGCTGACACAAGGCCCTCCCCTGTGCTTGTTGGATTCCTTGTTCTCTTCCACATTTGCTGCATCTGCTCCTCCCAAGTAGAACTCTTATCCCCCTCCATCACAAGTCCTGCTCACGACAGAACACCACCACCTTGGAGGCCTTCTGCTTGCCTAGAAAACTTCATCTGCACCCGCTGTCTCCTTCCGAAGGCTTTCATGTCACTTCGCTTCTTCAGAGTGAATGCCCTTTTATAGTCTTCAGGGCCTAGACTGTGGGCCCTCTGAAAAGATGACTGTACTTGGTTGTGCTCTTTCTGGCCTAGGTGTGATCCATGGCTTGGGACTGAGACAAATAATGTACCAGCCAGGAGGCTGGCCTTCTCTCCATTAGCATCCCATGGAGCAAGGAGAGGAGGGCAGACAAATTCCATGAGGGACCTCTTGAATTCTGGGGCAACTGGCCGGTTTGCCTACTCTTGATGTTCAAGGACACAGCATATGTTCCAGGGATCCTCTGTCAGACTTGCTGTAGAGCTCAGAGAATCTTACTTGGGGAAGCCAGCTGCAGGCTCATGCATACACACACACACACACACACACACACACACACACACACACACACAGCACTCTCAGGCGCAGAGACTGCCCCAGGGGAAACACTGTCTGCAGGAACCAGACTCCACAGCCTCCCCAGAGACTCGTCATCGTGTGTGTGTGTGTGTGTGTGTGTGTGTGTGTGTGTGTGTGTGTGTGTCTCATCCAAGTGTCACTTGTCAGGCGCAGCTCTAGCTTAGCACAACCTCTCTACCTTGCTCCGTTCCCGCCACACTAGCTCCCACAGTATGAAGGGCCTCGGAGGGATGCCACACTGCTGAGTTTCCAAGCAGGTACTGCCTGTCTTTTCCTTGGCAATTTCTTGGCCTGTACCCAGAACCCTAATAAACCATGGGTGTAAGGAAAGGCCACCTACATGGCTGGGGTGTCCACCCAAGGCATTGGGAGTCAGCTCCACCTTGGCTGAGTTTTTAGTGTCTCAGGTTGGAGTCACAGAAATTCCTGGACTTCCCTGCTTTTCCTTTTCTTTAGACAGTGACCCCCCTCCTCAAAAAAAAAAAAAAATGAAGGGAAAAGGTCTTAGGTCCATGGAGTAAATGTTAGGGGGAGTGGCGGTAGGTAAGGAAGGTAATCTGAAGGTAATGGGCCTCAGCAGGCAGCAGAGAGGTCACTGCCAACTACTGTACCGTCTGCCCAACAGGGCCAAGACTGAACCCTTAGCATGGGCATGTGCAGGGTAACCAACTGCCTGTGGTGGTAGGAGAGATGGGTTCATCTACCCTCAGCTTGCCCCTTCTCCAGAGGCAGCCAATTAGAGCTGTTTCACCTCAGCGGTCCTTGTGTGTTTGTTCTAGGTCTCTGGGCTGCAAACACCAGGTTTCAGTTTTTTTCAGCCAAGAGGATACTCAGGTCATCTTGAAATCCAGAGGACAAAGCCTATCTTTTTCCTTGGACATCTGGAATAGGCATTCCATCGATGGGAAATGAGGCTGTCACAGAGAGGGGCATCTAATGGCGAGAGCACTAGATCATCAGAGGGATCAGAGTGTCCCAGTTGCTGTGGAAACAAAGGTGTTTGGAGAAATCCAATCATTTGTCTGAGGTCACTCCACTGGAGACCCAATTGAAATCTCAATCTCCTTTCTCCTAATGGGGGTTTGCTTGGTGTTCATGTACATCTCACAGGGCTCCAGAGACAGAACTCATAAGTCCTAGAGGACTCTAGGCTTCCTGGTCCAGCACCACCCACCTCTGTGTGCCTCAACACTGTCTTTAGGACACTGTTGCTCCAGTCAGCCCCTAACAAAGTCACCAGAAGGGATGAAGAGTTTGAAATCTTTAGCCACACACACTGAGGCCAGAGTTTGAGTCCATCAAGGCCCAGATGTGAGATCTTGTGCAAATCACTTGTTCTCTGAGTTCCCATCCTCACAGGGGACCCTTAGGAGCAGAAATGATATTGCGCAGGAGTGGGTGCTTCCCAGGGGATTCACTATGGTGAAAGAAGTCAGTTTCTCTGCCTGTGTCAGCTGGATCCTCCAGGAAAACCACGGCTAAGGTGAAATTAGATGAAAGGAGGTCTCAGGGACATATGGCTAGCCATGAATGGATCTCTACGGCTGACATAGCCCTGCTGAACCCCTCCCTACAGAGTTCTTTTCACAAGTGCTATGGGGGTGATTGCTGACCATCCCCGATTTGTGACTCACTTGTATGAGTGCTCCAGCTTCAGCGAACTTGCCAGAACTGCTCCTCTGCCTTCTGAGCCTACTACATCAACATTCTATGCCGCTCAAGTTCAAGTAGAGGTGAAAAAGAGTTCCCCATTCGGGGGATAGTGGCAAAGTTGTGGAGAAGCAGGGACCAGAGGAAATACTGCTATGACCGTATTTTAGAAAAACAATGCGCTTCCAGGAAAGAAAGGAAGAAGTTGCTCCAGTCCAGACTCCTTTAATTTGTTCATGCAGCTAATACTTTATTGAGCACTGTGTTCCAGGCTGCTCTAGATAGTGAGGCTAGAAGATGGATAAAAACCCCGTTCTTCACAGAGACTATTTGACAATACACAAGTAAGCAAGTGCTTCTTGTACCAGGCAATGAGAACTGGTGTGTATGAATGAGTGCAGCAGTGAACAGATGCTTGGAGGTTAGAGAAGGAAGCAGCGTGGGCTGTCTAGGAGCCAGACTCGTTTCCCTTAGCTGGAAAGGTCTGGAACCTGCAAGGAGGAATGAGAAGGCTTGGCTGTTAAAACTGTATCCCAAGGCTCTAGCTGGTGCTACTGGATGAGCTCCTGCTGGGTGTAGGAAAAAAGGTCTGATTCCCAGGCTGAGTCCTTGGCCAAGGTCACCAGCTTGTTAGTGACAGTATGGGGACAGGACCTGCAAAACCACAAGCATGTTTGACCCTTCACTTCCCAAGATCTGTCCGGCCTATGCACTTTCCCAGCAAAACACACCACTGGGGCTTGTAACAGAAGGGGCCTTGTGGTGCCTGGGTGCACAGTCTGCCCCTGCAGAAAGCTGAAAGGCCTGAGTTAGAGCGGGTTTGAGCCCAAGAGGGCCCAGGAAAGAACCTGGGGGTATAATTGGACTCAGCGAACCCTTCCGGGACCAGTCTGCTGCTCAAGCCATCGGAGGCAGCCACCAGCCGCCTGGTTTTGGTTTTCCTACAGGTCTAGGACTATAGGTAGGGCCCCAGCATCTTCTCTCTAGTCCTCCTTGACTGCTAAACTGGCAGACGTGTGGGAGGGCAGGAGGGGATGGAGTGTTCAGGAAGGTGGGGGACACGGAGGTGGTGATTGAAGAAGGGCACAAGAGTGCCTGGAGAGGGGAGCGAGGGCTCTGGGGTCCTGGAGGGGCAAAGGAATAGGATGTTCAGAGATGGTGGGTAGTGGGTGGGGGCGTTCGAAAGATAGTCTAGAGGCCCAGAGCAAAGCCAAGGCGATGCAAGGTGAAGGGGAGGGAGACTGGGGCCCCCTGCAGCATCTCGGACCACAAAGGGCCGGGGAGCTTGGCCCCGCGGTGTTAGCAAGCCGTATCGATCGAGGGGCGGGCGCAGAGAGCGCGCTGAGAGCGGCTCCATCCATTAGGGCCGCTGTTCGCCTCCAATTAGAAAAAAAATCATTACTCAGCAGCCAGCAGCGGCCTGCGCGCCGCCCGGGACCGCCCGCGAGCGAACGAGCCAGCAAGGGAGCGGCGGCCTCCCCCGCCCGCGCTCCCCACCCCCCGCCCCCGGCGCCCCGCCTCCCGCTGCCCTAATGACAACTATTAGAACTGCCTCCCCGCACCCACCGCCTGGCGAGCACAAAAGCGCCAGATTCATTTGGTAATCGGGGTAATTACAGCGGGGCGCGGGGGCGCACGCGGCGATGGCGGGCGCGCCGGCGGAATGCTAAGGGGCCCGGCGCGTCGCTGGTTCCCACCCCGCAGCCCTCCCCGGCCGGCCCGGAGCCCCAGCGGCTCTCGGGGCCGTGACTACCAAAGCCCAAGCCCTTTTCCCGCTACTGTCGGGTGAAGGGGGTTCCCGATCGCTATCGACGAGAAGCTCTCACCCCCTCCCGCCCCAGCCCCCAGCCGTCCCCAGTTCCCTTGCCATCGGTCTCCGAGGCAAGGCCTGCGGCGTCCGGGACAAGATTTGTCACGTCCGGGAGTCGGAGAACCCCTCTGAGGTCCGGACGCATAATAAATACCGTGTGTAATGTATTTACTCTGTTGCCCCCAGTTAATTTACACCCCTGCGCCGCGCCACCCCCATCCCCGCTCGCACCAGCCTGTCGTTCCTATTTACAGCCGAGAGGCGCTGTCCCTCGAGCAGGCCCCCCCCCCCCCCCCTTTTTGAGAGCTTTAGGATGGATGCAACGTGTCATTAAACCTGAAAGGAGCTGTTACTTATCAGTAATGGTGTTTTCCTCAGGCCTTTTCCCTCACCTGCACCGCGACAGGTACCACCTGGGTGGTGCACCAGGACCAGGGTGCCCAAAGGACCTGGTGGATTGTGTCTGTTGGGGAAGAGGAGGTAAGCATTAGTGGATCTAGCAGAAGGCAGCTGAAGCACCTTCAATGGGGGCCCATCTCTGAACCTCAGGGTCGTGAAGACCTGGCTCCTTAAAACATCCCCTTTTGCCAGGCAAGATGCTGCACCTGGAGGAGGAATGTTTTCCCTCCCAAAAGCCGCCCCTCCAAAAAAAAAAAGCTCCCCCATCCCTAGCAACCTCTCTCAGAGGTGCTATTTTTTTGGAGTAGCAAGTGCCTTATCTGGGGCGGTTTTCCATCCACCCTTTCTGGGCAGCAGTATGGTCTTCACATAGGGGACTTAGCTTGCGGAGACGCTAGCTCTGTGCTGGAGGCAGGCCTATGGGGTGGAATGCTCACTGGGCCCTTGTGTGTGTCCTTAATGACCCATAACAGAGTTCTCAGAGGTGGAAAACAAACCCTTACACCCCTTTAACCCTTTTTGTGCCTATTATGGTTTAGGAGATTTCTTAGTCCTGCTAATGGTATCCCACATTAGTTGGACCTCTCACCAGTGGGGTGTGTGTGTGTGTGTGTGTGTGTGTGTGTGTGTGTGTGTGTGTTGGAGCTGCAACCCCTGGGAGTGCCAATACAGTTCTGAGTAGGTGTGCAGTTTTCCAAAGAGAGGATTCTTAAGGGGATCCGAGGCAGCCCCAAAGGTTAAGAACCACCTACCAGATATTTGACCTCTTACAGATCTGATGGCTGAGTCTAGCTTCATTATCCGGAAGAACAAGGCTATCCCAAAGCAGTTGTTGTGATTAAAACAATGAGATAATGCTTTAATATTTGTAAACTGTACAGGCTTCTACAAAGATACATTATTAATGATGCCCAAAATGGCTGTGTGTGTACGCATGCACGTGCAAGAGTTGGTGGCACAGAAGAAGTGTGTTGGGGGTCACTGTAATTATCTGCTTTGTTCTTGGGGAGCCTGTTCCAAACCTCTTCATTTCTCTGTTCCTCAGGACCAAGTAGTATTGATCTGAGGGGATGTACCCCCTCTCTGAGAATTAGGGAATGTGGGAGGGGGTGTAGCAGGACCTTTCTGATCAAGCTCCTTTACTCCTCAGGAGATCCATGACCTCCCTTGGACACAGAGTAGTCATCTGTGTGGACAAGGTACACTCAATACATCTTTGTCAATAATCAAAGCAAAGGCTCAATGGTCTTGGTCCAGTCTCCTGTCCCATGTCTACTTGCAAATAGAAAGGACTCTAGATTTTCCCTAACTTAAGTCATTAGATCCTTTCTGGTACCTAATTTGGAAATGCTCAAAACTATCATGATTTTAAAATAAACAGCCATAAAAGAAACCAGAATCTAGTGTGTTAAGCAGGCCCTAGAGAGGACAAATGGATGGATGAGGTGGTAGGCTCATTCTCTTCTTTTCCCTTCAAGAAAATAAAGCAGGGGAAACTTGACTGAGGTCCTGAGACCAAGATTAGAGCCAGTGTTCCTCCCTGAGATACCCAGAAGCTTCCCACCACCAAAAATCTGTGAGAAAACACCATGACAAAAAGCAACTTGGGGGTGATGGAGAGATGGCTCAGAAGTTAAGAGCATTGACTGTTCTTCCAGAGGTCCTGAGTTCAATTCCCAAGAACCAATCATCTATAATGAGATCTGGCACTCTCTTCTGTACACATAATAAATAAATAAACTTTAAAAAAAAAAAGCAACTTGGGTTTTATGTCACCCTGCAGATCACAGTTCATCACTGAGGGAAGTCAGGGCAGGAACTCAAGACAGGAACCTGGAGGCAGGAACTGAAGCAGAGGCTGTGGAGGAATGCTGCTTACTGGCTTACTTCTCATGAGTTGCTCAGCTTAGGTTCATCAAGACCACCTGTCCAGGGATGGCACTCTCCACAGTAAGCTGGCCTCCACATCAATCAAGAAAACCCCACACAGGCTTGCCTACAGGCCAATCTAACAAGGACATTTTTTCAGTTGAGTTTCCCTTTTCTCAGCTTGTGTCAAATTGACAAAAACAAGTAGCCAGCACACCCTCTTATCATCGACACCTTCTCCCTCTGTTCTTCGCAGTCATTTTCCCCAACACACTTCTTATGCTGTTAATTTCATTTTGGGGATTATTCTTAGGGGATCTGAGACCAACATTAAAGATGTTCCTCTCCATTTTTCAGTCAGCCCTTGTATGTACAGGAGTATTCAAAAAGTAAAGTAGATTACTCCTTTGTCCCATTTCAGAAAGTTCTAAGTACTAGACGCTCTCCTGCAGCCCTTTAGGTTAGATGGCTAGCTGCCACACTTGGGCAGTAATGCTGCCGCCTGTGGCTTCTTTTTATTCTTTAGGGTACTCCTAGGTATAGCAAGGCCCATCTCTGCCCAGGGTCCCTGTGATCCAGAAGACTGGCTCTGCTCACCAAACTAGTCTGGTTGCTTCGCAAAGTCCGCAGAGAGGCCAGACCTCACCTCTGAGACCCATCATTCTTCCCATACAAGTGCTTTGAGCAAGTCCTACAAATCAGTACACTGACTCCCCAGATTGACTACGAAAGATGCATGGGGCAGGGTGGTCGAGCAGGACTGGTCAACGCAACATCAGATCCAAAGAAGGCAAATGGAGCAGAAAAGGCACAATTGGAAAACAAAGGCGGCACTGGAGGCCCGCCTGCTCCAGGAAAGGCAGTCATCTGCCCGAAGACAGATGAAGTGGACGGCTGTTTTTTGAAGGGGAAGGGGCAGAGGTCACTAGCTGGGAGAATGTGTCATCTTTGACATGGGGAGGGTGGTTATTCCAGCCTAGAAAGAGAAGCCTGGTTAGCTTCCTCCCTAGCCTGGGAGATGCAATCATAGATCCCCGTCCCCAGGCAGTGAAGACAGGCCCTGAATTAGTGGGAGAGTAGTAGGGAGGGGACCGGGTATGTCGCTGGAGTCTGATGTCTTGTCCACCCTTCAATCTATCGATTGAAGGACACCTTTATATAGAGAGGACACCTTTGCAAATTCATACCAGCTGACCTGAAGGCTCATGGGACTGAAGCCAGAGCCCAGTAGTGGCTCTGGCTGAAGAGCTGTTTCTGAGACTAATTGGCACCTACCCACCCACTAAACTTTACAGGTTTCAGGCTGCAGCTCACTGGGCGGCAGGAATTTGGGGATAGGTTTTTTTTTTTGTTTGTTTGTTTGGTTTTTTTGTTTGTTTGTTTTTTGTTTTTGTTTTGTTTTTTTGATCTTGGGGGATAGGGGTATCTACAAAGAGTCCTTGGTGTCTGTACACAAACTTGAAGCCTTTATCCCCTCTGAGAGTTCAGCAGGGTTGCCTGTCCACCAGGGTCCTACCAGTTCTGGGGTATGTTTGGGAAGGAACCTGCCCACCTTGCCGCCGGCATCCACCCCTACCCACGCCCAAGCCAGCGGCTCCGGTAAGAAGGATGCAGGCGAATGGCGAGCCAGGCCTTCTGGAGCTCCAGCGTGTCGCCGCCCAGGGCCCTGGGGACCAAAGGCCTGCTCTCTGTTCTCCTCTAGCCTATCCCTTCCCGCTCCACCTCCTCACACTTCCCGCCAGCTGCAAGCAGCTTCTGGTAGCTTCTCCCAGGTCTCAAGGTTGGGGAGGGGGGAGGGGAGGAGAGGAGTGTAGCTTTACTTGAGCTGTGCCCCAAGCCTAAAACCCTCTTATCAGACGCCTACTCCCCCTTTCGCTTTCAGCTTTAAGCTCCAGGAAGTATGGGCAACCCCCGCGGTAAACAAAGGCAAACGCTTTCTTTATCTGCAGCCTTTACTATGCTAATGTTCGTTGGGAATCTTCCGGAGCTGGGTGAGGAGGCCCCCAGCTTTCCAGAACTGCTGGGCCACAAAAGGCCTACGCCTACTTCGGTGTCTATTAACTCTGTGTTGGTAGGGGGGGGGGGGGGGGGCTTGGGAGATGCTCCTGGGAATAAGAGCCCCTTGTGACCTCACTTCCCCTTCTGAACCCAGTTTGGGATTTAGCTCTGGGAAGAGACCAGTCCGGTTCCTTGGTACAGTTGACTGCTAAGATCCAAGTTGGGGGCTCAAAACTAACACAGGTCCAGTGCCATTTTTTTTTTTTTTTAAAAGAAAAGTAGTTTGAAGGAACAAATTACTTGTAGGGCCTTGTCATGATCCCGGAGTGGGATGGTGCCAGGTCCAGCAGCTTGAGTTAATTAGTTTTCAGGTGAAGCCTTCACTTGCTCCCAGACATCATCACGGGCCCATGTGTGTCTGGGAACAGCTATGTGCACAGTCACTGGTTAGATGGGCTTGGGCACACTCTTCCATACAGCACTGCCTGGCTGCCTGGCTTGCCTGCTTCTGGGCTCACAGCCAGTCTGTGGTTTACTCTGCCACCCCAGGCCAGGCCTCATACAAGTGAGTGGTCCCAGGCGGGTCCTCTAGGAGCCTAACGACTGTGAGGGCAGAACCACCGTGCTGGCTAGGCAAATCTATTAGGCCTCTCCTCATCCCAGCTATGTTTGGTGTCCTGTTCTGAGGGGAGTAGGCTGATCCTTGATTGGATCCCACTGCCTTAGCCATTGGCTTCCTGTTGGGTTTGGCCAATGGGAAAAACCAACAGGCCATCAGGCTAGTAGGAGGAGTTAGATATTTTGGAGCGTTTGTTTCTGCCATCTGGGCTGCAAGTTAGCCAGTGGCTGTGACTCCCTGCCTACCCTAACCCTCACTTAGAGCTCTCTTGAGGTGGGCCAGCTCCTCTGGCCCCTTGAAGTTTCCCATTTATTCCACGGATCTTTTCCTATCTCTTGTGATTTCTTCATTTGATCACCTACACCTCTGTACATTGGACCCTCTTCAAGCTCTTCAACTGACACTCTTGTTATAAGCCATCCATTCCTGATTCCCCTGCCTCCAGCAAGAGTGGTGGCCCTGACAAGGTCATCTCTCCAATCACTAATGAGAGTCTACCTTGAGTTGCTTCTTGGTTGATTTGATTATGCACCTGTAAGGGTCAGGGGGTAAGCTTTCCATCTTCTCCCTACTCTAGAGACTGGCTTGGACTCCCTCTTGCTCAGGTTTGCCAGGCCACTGAGCACTAACTGGCTTATCTGTGTAGACTCCCTTTTTCCTGAATATTCAGAGGAGCTTATGGGAGAAACATATCCTCACCTATCTCAACTTCCTGAGTTTGGGAGTAGACAAGAGGACACTATAATTTCTGAGAATCTGAGAGACCGGTTCATGGCATATGAAGTTAGCCACATAAATTATAGAACTCCAATGATGTTTCCAGTGATGGTATGGTCAATGCTTAACAACTGGCTTCCTGCCCCCACCCAAGCCCTGATTTGTAGCATCTGCTGATCGTCTTGATGTAAATATTCCCACCACAGCTAGCCTGAAGCTTCCCACGCAGTGTGCTGGCAGTGACCCGGGAGCATGGGAGAGTCTACTCACCATTGTGTAGTATCTCCATCACACAGTCCAGACTAGAAGCTCCATGGCAGAGGGAACAGTAGACTGTGGCAAGGTAGGAAGATATAAACGTGGAGGATTTGTTTTTAATATGATTTATCCCATTTCAAGTTTTAATTATTTTAATTTAATTTATTTTAATTTTTATTAATGGCATGTTCAACAACTGGCTTGGAGATTTTCTAAAAATTTAATGATTGGCTCTTCTAAATCAGCACTCTCTGGCTCCAGGACACCGTGGAAGGGTTCTATTGGCTGGATGGTTATGGAAAGAAAAATCAGTTTTCATCAAGGTAGAAAACAAAAACAAAGAAATGCTGGCATTTCAATTGCGCCACCTTGTGGCACCACCTAACAGTACCATACCCCACGCCCTCAATCCCAACTCCCCCACTTTGGTCTTGCCATGGCTACTGGGGAGACATCTTGGTTTGCCTGGAACAAACCCTGCTTTCGCTCATTACCCTGGATTAACTCTGAATATCACCTACTCCACAGTCTGAGAAGTGCCCTTGTTTGATCAATAAAGATGCAGTTTCCCAGCCTGTACCCAGGAGATTGCAACTTGTTTGAGGGTAGGGACTGGGTTTTATCTCTTCGCATCCCCCAAGCCAAGGAGGCCTTCAACTTATGCTTGTCAAAAGACTATCAAAAGTGAAGGCTATAGAACAAGTTTCCGTGCTTTGTTGCTTATAACGGATTATCTCCGGGATTTGGAAATGCAGAGATTTTAGAATAACCTGATTGGCCCTGTTATCCTTGACCCCTCGTCCTTGTCCTCGAGCATGAAAAGCCAGGCTGAGAGACGTCAGAGCTTCGTTTCCCAGGGATCGTGCGGCAGCCAGAGGGTGTTGGTCTGGCCATCTGGTACAGGAACAGTTGAGCCGTGTGGGAGCCCAGCTGGCACGGGAATCCTTGGCTGTCCCCGGCAAACAGCACAGGGAGGAGAGCCGTGGGATCAATAGTAATTTCCTTCAGAAGAACGGCGGTGTAGTGTGGTTGGCAATGGCATTGGGCTTTCCCTGGCACAGAGGGCTCTAAATGTAGTCTGTCCTCTGAGCTAGGAAATGGACGTGCAGCTACAATGGACAGGGAAGGGAGCAAGGATGGGACTTTCTTGGCCTGAGCCCAAGAGAGATTGCCAGGTTGGCTGGAGAAGCCAGCCTTTTCTATACTTGCATGTCATTGGTATAGCCCCATAAACACTTTGAGGCACTGACAGAGAGGAAATCATGGAAGCTACAACATTCCCACGGGCCTACTGGAACTTTCCCACCAGCCTGCCGGCACCTCCCAGGCAACATCCATCCACTCAGCTGTTGAAGGGAAACATCAATGTGCTCTGGGAACAGGCTGGGGCTGAAGTGGGAAAGAGGGTCTATGTTGACTCCTCACTGCCCAGAGACAGGAAGGAACTAGCCCTTAATTTTGAAGCAGGGCCACCTCCCTTCACAGAAACAGTGGTGATCCATGGTGTTTATTCCTCACAGTAGGGGTCCCAGAAGGATGGGTCAGACTCCAGTTGGTACTGGAAGGATGAGGCTGTGGATGCAATGATGGTATCTCCCCTAGGTCATCCTCTTTGGCGAAAGAGTGTCCTACTGCCCACTTGGAATTGCCCTTAGCTGATGACAGTTGGATTGCCATGCCCTCCCAACTTCTGGAAAGCAATTCATTCTGTGACTGGTCTATGTGGGCACGAGAAAGAACTCATCCTCTTACTTCAATTCTTGACATCTCCGAATCTCCAGAACATTCCATGGGCTCAGCTGCTGCCTCTGTCAACAACTGTGCCATAGTTTCACACCTTGCTCTATGCTAAGCTCCTGCAGATAGGTCTGTGTCTCAGGAACTCTTTCCTGGGCCACTCAACAGAAGCCAGAGTCAGGGAGGGCAGTTCTCAGGGAGTAAAAAGAACCTGCAAGTGTGTGTGTGTGTGTGTGTGTGTGTGTGTGTGTGTGTGTGTGTGTGCATATTGAAGGAAAATGTCCTGTTCTGTGGGTCACACCCCGGATGCAAAGAAAAGCCTGGGAGGAGATTCTCCTTGTCTCCATATTGGTGATTTCGTGAAGTGGCTGGGCTGGACCCCTTCCAGGCACCCAGTCAGATTTCTGGTGCTTCTTAATTTAATGGATATGTTCTCAAGATGGGCCTCATTTGCCCCAGCCTCTTCCCTAGGCTTTTCCTGTGCCCATGGTTTGAGCTGGAAGTGAGGAAGAGTGGGCACTTTGAAATGAGCTAACCTCTCAGTAGCACAGCATGATGAGCATATTCCTAAACCCCCAGAGTCCATTTCTTTATCCACACATGAGTTGAAGATAATGAGATAATGCACATAAACGGTCAGCGTGAGGCCCTCCTGCATATTAAGCACATGTAGCTGCTTTTCTTTTTCTTTCTTTCTTTCTTTTTCTTTTTCTTTTTCTTTTGAGACAGGGTTTCCTTGTGTAGCTTTGCGCCTTTTCTTGGAGCTCATTTGGTAGCCCAGGCTGGCCTTGAATTCACAGAGATCCGCCTGCCTCTGCCTCCCGAGTGCTGGGATTAAAGGCGTGTGCCACCACCGCCCGGCTTGCTTTTCTTTTCTTTCTTCCCCATCCCCTGCTCCTGGGGATTGAACCTAGGACCTCATGCACGCTGATCTCTACCACTGAGCTATGCTCCCACAGCAGCTGCCTTCATTTTCCTTCTTGCCATTTCTGATTGCTTTGTTTGACTCGGTGCTCCCCCTTTATCGGGGCTGCTTGCCAAGTGTTCATTGGGTATGTGGATGCAGGAGGCAGGGAGTATTGATGGTAGTGTAGGGGCTGGAGACACAAAGCTGAGTCCTTTAGAGAGTCAGGCCTGCCCTAAAGCTAGCTAGTCTTCATGGAGGCTACTTCCCAGAAGAAGCAAACGTATTTCTTTGTTTGTTTGTTTAACAACTCCATTTTCTTTATTTTTCTTGAGACAGAGGTCTTGCTATGTAGTCCAGGCTGGCCTGGTTTTCCTGCTGTAGTACAGAATGGCCTCAAACTCATAGCAACCCTCCTGCCCCCGCCTTTCAAATGCTGGGATTATAGGCATGAGGCGTCACCTGGATAAGGACTCCATTTTCTAAAGGGGGAAAACTGAGGCCTGTAGGGAACTGACTTGCTCACGGTAACCAGGAGATAGCTGGAGACTCTGAGCTACCAGGGCTCCAGCAGCCTCGGGCTGACAGATTTCATGACAGGATTTGCAGGTGGGTGGCATTCCCAGAGGCTTCCACTTGCTGCTTGTTCAGCAGTTCTCCATCTCCCCCAAAAGTGAAGGCAATGGCTGTGGAGCTGCATCCTGGAGCTCTGGGGAGAGAGAGAGAGAGAGAGAGAGAGAGAGAGAGAGAGAGAGAGAGAGACAGAGAGAGAGAGAGAGAGAGAGAGAGAGACACAGAGAGAGAGAGAGACAGAGAGAGAGAGACAGAGAGACAGAGACAGAGGCAGAGACAGAGACAGAGACAGAGACAGAGAGAGCAGCGGCTCTTGATTGTTTCAAGCTTGCCAGAAGGGCACTTCCCTCCTCCCCACTGATGTCAGCCGATGACGTCTGGGCCGCATTCAGGCCATGCTGTCATCTGTCCCATGCTCATTCAGCTGATTAAAAGTCATCAATTGTTTTTTAAGCCACCAGCAGGCGAAGCCACCAGGCGCCATTTGTTATTGCTCGGCCATGCTGTGAAATACTGTTTAAACGCACTGAGCAAAGCTTTCGGAAACCAGAGGCCAAAAGCGGTTCGCGAGGAAAGCAAATAGGAGAGAGATGAGTGGGCCCGAATCTTTGCCAGAGGGAACAATCAGACCAAGCAGCTGACGCACTGGTCCCCTTTCAGCAGCTCCCACACAATGCTTTTCAGGGACCTTTCCCTTGGGGCCAGAGCTACGGGGAGCCCCCTTCATCTTCCTGCCTGCTAAAATAATCTTCACGATGGCTAACACACATTCACTTGGGGATTTTTTTTTAAAAATAGTCTCCCTACTTCCAAGTTGTCCCCTTGGTTTTTGACAGGGTTAATGTTTCTACAACACAACTCAATGCCACCTTCGCTCAGACAACTTCAGTGCTTGCCTGTTGTTTGTGGAATGAAGAAGAAGTTGCAGCTTGACATCTGTGGCCTTTGTAGTGGGGCTGGCTTTCTCTTCTAATCGTCCTAGCCACTGTTCACCAGTCAAAGCGGAGCTGCCAGCCTCCCCCAGACACAAGCCTTGTCCAGCTCTCTTTATTCATTTATTTATTTATTTCAATTGGAAACTGCGAACCACTTCCTCACCTCTACCTCTTCTTCTGAAGCCCCACTAGGTTATCCAAGGGTGCGCTGGAAAGACATCTCAGTCCTGATGTCTTTCCTGAGGATGCAATCCCTGTCTTTTTTGTGCCTCCACAGCCACATGGGGAGGACAGGCTATGGTGCCTTGCCTACAGCCCCTTGCGTTTATCATTTCGACGCACACAGCTGTCAACACCTGTGTCCCTGTGCCTGGGGGCTAGTCTCTGACCACCTGAGTCCTCTGTGTCTACAAAGAGCAGACAGGCAGTGCCAGGGGAATCATGTTCTCCAGGAGTAGATCTCCATCAGTGGGTGATGGGAACTGAAACCTTCATCTCCCATCTTCCTTCCTTTGCTCTGGAGTAGGACTGAGCCCTGGTTGCCCACAACAGTAGCCTACCCAATTCCCTTCTCAGCCTCTTCCCAAGTTAGTAGCTGCTCTAGGGCAGGCAGTATAGCTTACTGGTAGAGTACTTGCTTGGCATATACAAGGTCTCACGTCCCATCTGCAGTGGTGCAAAAACAAAGGAAAAAAAAAACCCAGATAGTACTCAGATCTTTATTTCAGGGTCTGTATTTTTTTGGGGGGGGTGGACACCCAAACTTAGATCATATGCCATTTTTTTCTGTTCCTTTGTCTTGCCTAACTAGCCACAGGTCCCCTGTAGGTCTGACCATGGTACCTTGTCCATAATAAGTAGCCATGCACAGTAAGTAGGTGATGGGTAGATGCTGACTGGCTCAAACATTCTCTGAATGAAACAAGCAGACCTCTTTTCTGTGCGTGGTTCCCTCTGTTCACATATGGCCAGGCTGTTCACCCGCCTGTGTGCCAACAGATCTCTCATTCAAAATCCAGCCTCAGCAATCCCCCCCCCCCCCCCCAGCCACCAACTCTACCTCTTCTGGCCCTGTCCTTGTCTCTTATTTTGTTACCCGAGTTCACTTTCTCTCGATCCTGGTTCTTTCATTCTCAAAGGTGGACCTTACAATCTCAGGGGCTTCCTGTTAGTCACTTCTATTCCCAGGAGATATCAGAAAGGCTAATTCCATATGAATCAGAGAAGGGCAGTGTCATTGGAATGAACAGCTGGTTTTTCTAGCTATCACTTAAGAAATTTGTGAGTATACACAAAGTTGAGCTATGTGACTGTGGGAACAGAGGCTTTGGGGGCACCCAGAGATGGGAGAACAGACATTTGAATGCCCCATGGTCATGACCTTCCTTGGCCCAGAGAACATAGAGCCCTGATCTTAGATTCCCATGAGATATCAATCTATGGTGGTATGTGTGTGCAGTGTATGTAGTACAGTGTGTGTGTGTGTGTGTGTGTGTGTGTGTGTGTGTATGTGTGTGTGTATGAGAGAGAGAGAGAGAGAGAGAGAGAGAGAGAGAGAGAGAGAGAGAGAGAATGAGCTTGCTCAATGTGGTTTCTGCTCAGTGGTACCGTAGGGCTTTGTCAGGCCACCCCCACACCACAGGGAGAGGTCTTAATGTGGACTGCCAATCTGAACTGCTTCACACCAGCTTCCCTCCTCCTTTCCAGCTCTCTTTTATCTGATGGGGAAACATTGAGGTAAGAAGGCTCAGCCCAGGTAAGGGGCAGTCCAGCTCACAAGCAGCCAGAGGCAGTTGCTAGAGCACCTGGAAAGAGCATTCACTTTGTTACAGACAATTTTCATTTCCACCTCTGCACAAAACAAAAGGCAGCCAACTCGCCTGGGGCTACACTGTGGAAAAACAAACGCTGGCTGGAGTACCTCACATCTCCACTAACTTTCCAAACCGCAGCCAGCCTTGCAGACCGTTGACCCACAGGAACAGGCAGGGCAGTGGCAGTGGGTGGCATATTTGAGGCAGGAGTGGTGGTCCTCTGATGCTTGTAGGACAGTGATGGGCCCTCTCTGTGGGTCTTGGGCTGGTGGGTGAGGCCTATGAGTCGTGGCTCCTGAGCTCTAGGCATGGGCTGTCACTGAACCACTGGCCTGAACTCCAGAAGGAGCTTCAGGAGGGAAAGGCCTTGCTGGCTGCTTTGTGTGGAACTGCTGTTACCCTGGAAACGGCCCTTCTGGCCTCCAGGGCCTAATAACATTCCTCAAAGTTCTCAGGAGTTGTGAGTTTTGGAATGATTACATAAATGTGGCTTTGTGGGCGCGGAGCACTGAGCGGGTAATACTCCATCTCTTGAGTCAGGCCCTTGAAGAAAAACAGCAACACAAAGAGCAAAGTGAGCGAGTCCAAAAGATTTGGGGCTTAAGAACTGCCATTGCCTGATGGGAATCTTCTGGGCATCTTTATTTTTCTTAGATGGCAATTCCTAGAGGTGTCTAGTGGACACTGCAACTGAGGTACATATTAGAGGATTGGCGTCTATCTATGTACAGGGCTCTTTATCTTTCTCTAAACATTTGCTGTCTAGGTCACTATGGTGATATGACAAGTTGTCACATTACAGAGATATTCAGTAATGAAATAACTATATGAAATTTGTCCCCACCCAGATAGTCATCCCTTCTGACCAGCTAGCTGTTTCATCTATCCTGCTTTGGCCTTTCCAGGGTTACAGGCCAACACTACCAGACATTGTAGGCCAAGAGCTGCTGAATCCCCTAAAGCCAGGGAGAATGGTGTTGGAGACTGCCCCCAGCTCAGAAGAAATCATTCATTCATTCATTCATTGGAGGTCTAGGATGGGAGTGTGGGATATCTATTGCTGTGAAGAGACACCATGATGATGGCAACTCTTATAAGGAAAACATTTAATTGGAGGGCTCACTTACAGTTTCAGAGGTTCAGTCCATCATCATCATCATGAGGAACATGGTGGCATGTAGGCAGACATGGTGCTGGAGTAGTAACTGAGAGTTCTATATCTTGTAGGCAACAGGAAGTCAATTGAGACACTGGGTGGTATACTGAGCATAAGAAACCTCAAAGTTCGCCCCCACGGTGACACACTTCTTTCAACAAGGATATGCCCACTCCAACAAAGCCACACCTCCTAATAATGCCACCCCCTATGAGATTATGAGACAATTGCATTCAGACCACCACAGTTCTTCATCCATCCACAGCCACTCCCTGTCCAAAACCCATCCCTTGGGAGCCTCTAATTGTTCTCTCTCTCTTTTCATAGATGACATGTAGTAGTTTAGTAGACCCTGCTGGCCTATGTGGTTAAAACATTTCTAGACTGTTTTCATGGGTGACTGTCACCAGGCTAATGACTCCTTTCTGCTTCTGCTTTGTCTTTACTCTCTCAAGCCAAGTTTCAGTGAGGACAACACCATGTCCCTATCAAGTCAGGTCATTCCTCACCTCAAAATCTGAACTGGACTGGAGAGATGGCTCAGTGCTTAGGAGCACTTACTACTCTTGCAGAGAACCTGGGTTTGCTTCCCAGCACCCATGGCTGGTGGCTCACAATCACGGGATCCAATGCCCTCTTCTGGTCTCTACAGGCACTGCACTCACATGCACAGCCCCCAGTACACATGCATGTGATTAAAAATAGAAAAACATGCCTGGAGGTGGTGGTGCACACCTTTAATCCCAGCACTTGGAAGCAGAGCCAGGTGGATCTCTGTGAGTTTGAGGCCAGCCTGCTCTACAGAGTGAGATTCAGGACAGGCACCAAAACTATACACAGAAACTGTGTCTCAAAAAAAAATTAGCATAACCAAACAACCATCCTAAACTTTCCTAGCCCAACCACAGCAGTACTGCCCACAAGCAATGCTGCTCCTTGAAAGTGTCCTGGAACTCTGGAAGGTCTTGAACTCTCCATATCCTGCCCTCCCTACTTTCTTAGACTTCTTGACATTAATTACCATCAGACACAATATGGTGTTAGAATTATTTGATTTTTGACCGTTCTCTCTCAACAGCAAGCCCAGTAGCCTCCCCAGGGGCAGATACTTGTTTTTATTTTATATTCATATACACTTGGTGTGTGTGTGTGCATGCACGCAGAGGTCAGAGGACAAGTTTCAGGAGTCAATTCTTGACTTCTGCCTTGTTGAGGCAGGGTCTCTTTTGTTTCTGCTTCTGTGCTATATGTTCCAGGCTAATTGGCCAAGACCTTCCAGGAGATTCTCCTGTCTCAGTCTCCCATCTCTATTAGGAGTTCTGGGATTACAGATGTCTGACATGGCACCTGCCTTTTTTTTGTTTTTTGTTTTTTTTTTTGCTTTTTGAGACAGAATCTCTCTGTGTAGACCAGGTTAGCCTCGAACTCACAGAGATATGCCTGCCTCTGCCTCTCCAGTGCTGGCATTAAAGGTGTGTGCCACTACCACTTGCCAGCACCTGGCTTTTAAATTCACATTCTGGGATAGAATTTGAGCCATCAAGTTTGTGCTGCTGGCATCTTTACCTGCCAAGTTGTCTCCCTAGCCCTTTATTTATTCATTCATTCATTTATTCACTCATCCATTTATTTATTTATTTATTTTCTTCATTGTCTCCTCCTCCACCCCTCCTTTTTCAGCACTGGGAATTGAACCTAGGGCTCTGAGCACGCCATGCAAGCACTATTTGCTCTAAGATGCATCCCTAGCCATAGAGATTTGTTTTAAATTGGTTTTTGCTGTGCTTTGACCTCCAGTTCAGTGTTTAGAACATAACAGAGTCTCAACTTTATTTACTTTTCAGGCAGAATCATATTGTGTACCCTAGGATAGCTTTGAACTCACTATATAGCCTAAGATAGCCTTGAACTTTTAATCCTCCTGCCTCAGCCTCTGAGCACTAGGATTACAGCTTGCCCAGCTCTGCCCAGCTCTGTGAATGTGTGGGATGGGGCCTTGGTGAGAAAGTGGGCCTAGAGCAAAGGCAGGGACCATTCTTGCAGCAAGACCCCACCCCACCCCAGATCCCCTTGCCTCTCAGGGGTTCTGGGAGCCCCATCAGAAAAGGTCTCAAAAGCCCCATCCTGCATCTGAGGCTAGAAGCTTGGTGTCTGCTCTCATAGGACTTCCAGGAAATGTCCAGGCTGATGTTACATCCTTCCAGGATTCTGCTGTAGCTTCTGGGATGATTCTGCTTAGGTATGTGGGGAAACTAGACTAGGCAAGGTCCTGCAGAACCTTTAGGTCCGTCACAACTCCGAGGCCAGCTGTTCCGGCCCACACAGACATTTCATGCATGTTTTTATTGAATGGAAAACAAAGGACAAGATAATGCAGCAGATTTCTACACCACCAACCCCTGTGGAATGTATCCAGCTCACTAATATCCCAACACCCCCTCCCTTTTACCCAGTAGCCCCCTCTGTAGGCTTCTGCCTTTCAGGGTTGTCATGCTGGTAATGTGTCCTTCCCACAGACTGCAGGGGCCAGAGGCTGCCAGACATCAGAGATGCTCTTTTTTTTTTTTCTTTCTTTTTTTTTGAGACAGGGTTTCTCTGTGTAGATTTGCGCCTTTCCTGGATCTCGCTCTGTAGACCAGGCTGGCCTCCAACTCACAAAGGTCCACCTGGCTCTGCCTCCCGAGTGCTGGGATTAAAGGCGTCCACCACCACCGCCCGGCCAGAGACACTCTTATACTCTACCTGCTTGGTGCTCAGCTCTGCAGTCCTGCCTCTGACTTAGATTTCCAGGAGGGCTTTTAAAGAACTTCCCCTTGCTTGGATTCCACCTCACTCAAAGTATCAGCCCAGGACCCGGGTATCACAGCTGGAAGCCCCCAGCTGATTCTGCTGTGTGACCAAGTCTAAGGCAATGTGCTACCTGACCTACCAGACTTTGATATTGAGTACTCCCTCCTTGGCAAGCTCATGTCCTGCCAACTTTCAAAATCCATCTCTGACCCTTTCAATGTGCAAAAGGTCTTGTGGACATAGGCAAGCACCTGCTTCCCCCTGCCCCAGATCTCCCTTTTAGAAAAAAATTAAAGGGGCTAGAGAATGGCAGAGAGGTTAAGATTACCTGTTGCTCTTTCAGAGTACTAGTTCAGTTCCCAGCACTCATATGGCCATTCACAATTATACCTAACTCCAGTTCCGGGGGTTCCTATAGCCTCAGCCTTGCACATGTGCTGCATATATATGCACACAGGCAACACAAACACACACACACACACACACACACACACACACACACACACACACAATCTTTTAAAAACTGTTTGACAGTTTTGTGCAATTATGTAAGGAATTCTAGTCATTTCCACTCCTTCCTCATCCTCTCCCTCTCCTGCTGGAACCCTTCTCAACCAGTCCCCTCCCAGTCCCACACCTTCTTTTTGTGTGTGCCCACTGAGTTTCTTGCTTGAGCATGGGCGACTTATCAGCGGCAATACCAGCAAAGAAAATGACTTCCTTCCCTCAACAACCTGTCATTGCCATGATTCCCTCGGAGATGGGTGGACCTCATGGTTCCTTCCCCATTCATGATGAAATGCTGAGGGGCTCGCTGTGGTACAGATCGACTACACCAGTGCTTGTTCTCTCTCTCTCTCTCTCTCTCTCTCTCTCTCTCTCTCTCTCTTTCCCTCCCTCCCTCTCCCTCCCTTTCTCCCTGTCTCCCCTCCTCCCTCTCACTATTGGGCTTGTTTTGGGGGCTAGGTCGGTCGTTAATAGTCACTTCATCTGGGGTTCATATTTTAACCCTTGTGTTAATCCTCCTCCCCTGGGTTTCCAGCTTTGACTTGGACCTGTATTACACACTTGCTGCTCTTTAACTTGGTTCCCCTGGGGTACAGAATCAGCCGACAGTTTTGAAATGCAAAGGCCCAGGCTTAGAAACCAAGGGACCAATGTCTGGTGCTCCCAGGTCTCCTGGGGGGTGAGAGACTAGCTAGGCAAGCTGGGATCAGAGAGGCACACTACACACCTCTGGGGGGGGGGTTCCCTGGGAAGGAAGCTATTCATTCTGGGTTTCTATGGCCCCTGGCTTGGCAGGGGAGGCCCTGTTGCACTTGGGGAAGCCTGAGGGTTCCACTCAGGAGTTTCTTGGCTTCTGGTACAAGGTAAGCCACAGTGCACATTTGTTGATTGGCTGAAGACAGCCCTTGGAGCTAATGAGAGACTTCAGGGGACAAGGACCCAGCCAAAGACTGCAAAGAGTGCCTAATATAGATTTCCTTCCAGAGGAGGGGACCAGAGCCAGAGAGAGGAAGTGAACTCTAAAAGGCCACCCAGTGAGTTTGGGTTAGTCCTGAGGTCCAGGCCGGCTGCCCCCTTTTCTTCTATGGCCTTTGGCTGTTTCCTAGAAGGTAAGATTATCAAACTGATAGACACAAGGAAGGCTATAAACTTGGATGGAAAAATATAACATCTTTAGTTTTGCTCAAAAAACTAACTGAAATGGAGAATTTCCTTCAGTGGATGTGGGAAACAAATCTAGGTGATGGCAAAGTTGTGAGTATGTTACTTTTTTAGTCCATTTTTCATGACCTGTAACCAAAATACCAAAGGCGGGCTACTCCATAAAGAAAGGGGGGTTTCTTTGAGTTCATAGTTTTGGCAAAGCAAGTACTAGGGGCTATATCCAATGTTTTCACTGGGGTTGTCGTGGTCGTCATGGTTGTTCCTCTCCTAGCCCAGGCTGGATTAGAGGTGTGAGCCACTGTACCCAGGTGATGGATTTGTTGCTAGCAGAGTCCCAAGGTATTAGAGAGTATCATATGACAAGAGGCAGGGGTTATAGATGCATATGTCTTCTAATCTATTTTATTTTATGTATGTGTATGAGTGCTTGTCTGCATGTACGTCTGTGCACCGCTTGTGTGCCTGGTGCCTGCAGAGGCTAGAGAGATCTCCTGGAAATGAAGTTACTGATAGTTGTGAGGCACCATGTGGGTGCTGGGAATTGAATCCAGATTCTCTGCTAGAGCAGTCGTTGCTCTTAAATAACCTCTGAGCCAGCTCTCCAGTCCCTGTCCTCTTTTTTTAAGGCCACTAGGATTCAGTCATGGGGCTCCACCCTGATGATCCAATCCTAGTCATTTTCCAAAGGCACCAACTCTAAATACCATAGTCGACTTGTATTTCCACCCCTTGAAAACCTCACAGTGGGATTACATTTCAGCCCAAATTTGAGAGGGAGATTACATTCAAACTACAGCAGTCACCAAGAGAAATCACAGATATTATCACAATGCCTGACAGTTATGCCTTTTTGAGATATAGCAGCAGTTCATTTACCTCACTATTTAATACACCAAATCAACACATGTATGGCTGTATCATCAGGCATTTTGATGCCTGCCAAAATATAATAAAATAAATACTTGGTTTGTTTACAATTCTATTGGATTTATTTTGATTTGCTTTGCTTTTTGGTGCTGGGCATGGAACACAGGGTTTCCCTCATGCTAAATATATACTCTATCACTGAGCAACATGCTCAGGCCCCCACAATGCTTTATTGCATGCATTTAATGCCTTATTCTGAGAAGGGGTGTGTGGCCATAGGCTTCACCAGCCCATGAAGGGCCATGGCGCAAAAAGCGATACCAGGAGCAAGCAGCATGGCTCAGTAGGTAAAGTTCCTTACTGCCAAGCCTGATGACCTGAGTTAGATTCCTGAGACCCAGAGATGGAAGGAGAGAAGCAACTTCCACAAGCTGCCCTAAATGAATAAACACAACTTAAAAATGATCCAAGAAAAGATTCTGTCCTCTTTTTAAGACCCAGTCTCCATTCATACACAGGATGTCTTTAGCCCCAGACTGTTTCCCGGATGACTAGAGCTTCTGCTTGGGAGATGACAGTGCCCAGTTTTTCCATAGCAGTTGTGCAGTTTTTCACAACCTTAGGTTGCTTGCCCAGGAAGTAGGAGTTATGGTAGCCCCACATTTCAGGGTTGTTGTGGGATTAAGAAGATACATGGAGAGCTTGGCCCTGAGCATGGCTAAAGGCACATATTCAGTATGTATCAATGGTGGCTGTTACACAATGTGTGTGTATAGTCGACAAGAACAATTTCTTCAGTTTGGCCTGTTCAAAAATTAAAAAAAAAACCAACAACTTAATTCATGCGTCAAACTTTTCCAAACCTCAATTCATGGGCACTAAAAAATATCATTCAAGATCAGATGGCTTAAGATGATTTCAATTACATTAAAACATCTTTTAATTAAGGGGTAATGGATATATCATAAAGTTCATTATCCTCAAAGTATACAAGACAATAGATTTTTACCAGATGCCTAGATTCACAGGATCACCTCCCAGATCAAGATACAGGACTTTTCCAGTGTCCCAGAGGGTTCCCGAGTACTCTTTCTTAGACATTGCTGCATTCTCTTCCTTAAGTACTGTTTCAGTCAGATTTTTATGACTGTGAAACACCAAGACACAAAGAAACTTGGGAAGGAAATGGTTTATTCCATCTTACAGTTTATAGTCCATCCTGAAGGGAAGGCAGGACAGGAACTCAAGGCAAGAACCTGGAGGCAGGAACTGAAGTAGAGACCACAGAGGAACACTATTTCCTAGCTTTCTCAGTCTGCTTTCTTATGCAATGCAGGGCCATCTGCTTAGGTGTAGCATCAAGTACAGCACCAGTCATCAATCAAGAAAATGATCAACTGTGGAGATATTTTGTTTGTGCTTTAACGAATAAAGCTTGCTTGAAGATCAGGGGGTGGAGCTAGCCACTAGATAATCATAGAGGCCAGACAGTAGTGGCACACACCTTTGATCCCAGCACTTGGGATCTCATGCCTCTAATCCCTTACACTAGGTTCATATGGAGAGAGAATATAAGGCAGGAGGAGAGAGGAGCTCAGCACTCTTTCAGGCTGAGGCATTGGCGAGGTAAGAGGTGGTGGTTGTGGCTTGTTCTTTTGTCTCTCTGATCTGTCAGCATTTGCCCCATATCTGACTCCAGGTTTTTATTATTAAGACCAATTAGGATTTGAGCTACAGTCAACAGACTTGCCTGCAGGCTAATCTGATGGAAGCAATTCCTCAGCTGAGATTCCCTTACTGTGATTTCTTTTACTGTTTAATATAATGTAAAACTCATGGACAAATGTAAGATAAGAACCTGAGACAATCACCATGGCCATGACACATCCCCCACCATTTGCCCACCCTTCTCTGGGGCCTGAGATCCAACTATGAGCCATTCCTGACCAGCTGAATAGTAAACCCCGCCCCTTGAACCAATGCCTGACTCTGATTGGACATTGGGCCACAACATAGCTAAGATTTCCATAACATTCCCTCTTCCAGATATGTCTTCATTTGTGTCAAGTTGACAAAAACCAACCATTGCAAGCACTATCCTAAGTTTTATCACCGTTGATTAGTCTAGCCTCTTCTGGATCTTTCTGTAGATAGAATCAGAAGACAGGACTCCTTGTACAGCGCTTATTTCACTCACTATAGTATCTGAACTATGTCTATGTTTTGGCCCATACTCATAATTTCTTCCTTCTCATTGATAGGTAGTAACGATGTACATGGCCATTCTCCCATAGATGAAAACTTTGGCTGTTTTTATATTTTTGGCTCTGGTGAATCAAGGTGCTGTGAATGTTCACCTCCTTGCCCTTGTGTGGATGTTCTCTTGGTTATGCCTAGACGTGGGATTCCTAGGTCAGAATGTTTGTATGTGTTCAGGGTCAGTTGCAGTTAAATTTCCTTCCTTCCTCCCTCCCTCCCTCCCTCCCTCCCTCCCTCCCTTCCTTCCTTCCTTCCTTCCTTCCTTCCTTCCTTCCTTCCTTTCTTTCGGCAGAGTCTCACATAGCTCAGGATGGCTTCACTCTTGCTGCATAGCTCAGGCTGACCTTGAACTTCTGGCCTCTACATCTTGAGTGCTAGGATTACATGCATGCAGCCCCACAGCTGCTTTATGCTTTGTGGCAATGGCTCCCTGCAGGCTACACAAACACTAACAACGGAGCTACATCCCCACCCCAGCCCCTCCAGTGAAGAGCTAGAAGATTTCTTTCTAGGGAGGAAGGCTTTACAGTAAGTAGGATGGCTGTCCCATGAACCAGGTTTCCCCAAACTCCCCATCCAAGGAAGCAGAAATTTCAGGGTTTTTTTCTTCTTATTTTGTGATGGAACCTAGGGCTTTGTGCAAGCTAGCAGTGTTCTATCATGGAATTATAGCTCCAGACCAATATTATGCTGAATAACTAGATTTTGTCTGCCAACAATGGATGATACAATTTTGGTTGGTTAAAAGGACTATGATGTACAAGTGGCTGAGGATGAATTAGAAGAGGGATGCGCAGAGGAAAAGAATTACCAAGGGCCTGGTGTGGTGGCATACACCTACAATTCTAACACACACACACACACACACACACACACACACACACACACACACACACACACACACACACACACAAAGACGGAAGGATTAGTTCCAGATTAGCCCAGGCTATGTAGGAAGTTGGTAGCAAGCCCGGGCTACATAGTGAGACCTAGTCTCAAAAACAAAAACTCAAAAAAGACCCTACCAGGGAAGTGGAGAAGCCAGGAATGGGCTGCCTGGTGTCTTTAGGGTAGGGTGACTAAGCTGAATTGGCCAGCAGCCCCAGAGGATGAGGTGGCCACTTTCACCGCCTGCTGCTCTGATAGCCCAGCCAGGCAGAGGGGCCTTCATTGTGGCTGCCTGGGTCTGATAAATCTGGCCTATTTCCTGTGTGCATTTTTATTTATTAAAAATTTAAATTAAAAATTTATTCCCCCCCCCTGCATGCGTGTGTGTGTGTGTGTGTGTGTGTGTGTGTGTGTGTGTGTGTGTGTATTTTGCTTGCACATATGGATGTGCAGCCTCTGCATGACTGGTGCCCAAAGAGAACACTGGATCCCCTGGAACTGGAGCTATACATGGTTGTGAATCACGCATGTGGGTGCTGGGAACTGAGCCCAGATCGTCTGTAAGAACAACAAGTGCTCTTAACCACTGATCCACTTCTACAGTCCTTCCTATATGCATGATTTCAGAAGATTCCTTGTCATTATTTTTAAGTATGTGTGTGTTTGTGTGGGTGTGCATAGTGTCCATAATAGGACATTACATCATCTGGAGCTAGAGGTACAAGTGGTTATGAACCATCTGATATAGGTGCTGGGACCCCAACTTTGGTCCTTTGCGGTATGTTCTCATAATCACAGAACCATCTATTCCCCGTGTGCGTTATTAGTGGAGAACAACTCAATGTCACCTTTTTTGTTTGTTTGTTTGTTTGTTTGATTTTTGTTGTTTTTTTCGAGACAGCTTTGGAGGCTGTCCTGGAACTCTTTGTAGACCAGACTGGCCTCGAACTCACAGAGATCCATCTGCCTTTGCCTCCCAAGTGCTGGGATTACAGGCGTGCACCACCATTGCCCGGCCAATGTCACCTTTTATTACCAGGCTTCTTCCTGCCTTTTATTCTTACCCAATAACTTCTTCATAGGAGGGAGATTTTCTGTGGCCCAATTGTGTTGGTCCACAAAGATGGGTCCTGGAAAGCTGACTGAGAACCACAGGAGATGAAGAAAGACAGAGATGGGGCTGGAGAGATGGCTCCGCAGTTAAGAACACTGGCTGCTCTTCCAGAGGACCCGAGTTTAATCCCCAGCACCCACGTGAGAACTCACAGCTGTCTGTAACTGCAGTTCCAGGGAATCCAACACCCTCACATAGACATGCATGCGGGTAAAAATAGCAATTCACATAAAATAAAAATAAATGAAAAACAAGAAAGACAGATACAAGTAACTTAAAGCTGGGATTAGGTGGGCCACCTGCTTGGGTGGAGATGCAGCAGTAGCCTGGAGGCTCAGTGTTTTTATTAAGTCCATTGTAAAAGAGGAACAGTCAGCTAACCCAGGTCCAGAGCCTCAGTAGGGGAGCAGCATTGGGAGAGGTGATCATGTAGTTGTTTGGGACAATGAAGCTTCTCTTGGTGCTTTTTGTAAAAACTGTTTTTCTCCAAAGGTCAACTGTTTCTCAACATCTGTCCTCAGACTAGGGGAAGGCCTTGCCGTTCCCATGAGTCTGAGGCATTGTGTCCTTGACATGGCAGTGTTCATGTCATGAACGGTCTCTAACACGGGAGTATACTGGCTTCCCACACCCAAGTTTGAGGCCTTTTATTAAGTAAATGAAAGCCTTCTATTCAGTACCTTCTCAATTTGATAGTAAGGTTTTCCTAGAACTGTGATTCTCAAAGTGTGGTTCCCTAGACCAGCCACACCAGTATCAAATAGGATTTTGTTTAAAATGTCCATTCTTGGGCTAGGGATGTGGCTCAGTTGGTAGAGCACTTCCCTAGCAAGCTTGGAGCCATGGGTTTGAGACCCAGCAGGGCAAAAACTTGGGTGTGATAGACCATTCTTTCAATCCCAACTCTTGAGAGGTGGAGGCAGGAGGATCAGAAATTCAAGGTCATCCTCAATTACTTGGTGAGTTTAAGGCCAGCCTGGGTCACGTGAGACCCTGTGCCCCTTCCATGGAATCTGCCAATGCACACAAAATGTGATAACCCTGACTTCCAACTTTCCTTCCTTTTAATCAAAACAACACTAGTGCCTGGGTCCACCTCCTCAGAGATGACATAATTAGTTAAGGATGCAGTCTTTGCCATATATAGCCTTTATTAACTTGAGCTAGATTCTTTCTCATCCTAGAGTCTTCAGGACTTTGAATGCTGTTAAAGGCCTTTTCTGTGGTGCTGAGGTGATCATGTCATGCCTGTCCTTAAGTCTATGTACTGAATTACACTCATTGATTTGCATATGTTGAGCCAACCTTGCATCCCTGGAAAGAAGCCAACTCGGTCATGGTGTATGCTTTTCTTAATGAGTTCTTGAATTCCATTTGCAAGAATTTTATTGAGAATGTTTGCGTCTATGCTCATCAGGGAAATTGGTCTATAGACTTGGTGTTGTCATGTCCTTATCAGGTTTTCGTATCAGGGTCATGCTGGCTTCCTAGAACTAGTCTGGTGGCGTTCCTTCCCCTTCTGTTTACAGTGCTGTGTGAGGAGCATTGGTGTTAGCTCTTTAAAGTCTGCTGCGTCTATTTGCTGATGCTTTCCCCTTGCATGCTTTTCCTCTCTTTTTCAATACACGCAGCCTTTCTTTTCCAACATGTCTACTGTTCTTTTTGTCTTCAAAATTTCCATTTCCTTGATGACTCTTACTTCGTTGGCTTCATCCCTGTTGCTGTTTTCCCAGCCATTTTGCTGACCTCTTCCTCTATGTTACCAGCTCCTGAATTCACCTCTTTGAGGTCACTTCTCATTTTGACCAGAAAACATTTGAACTCTTCATCTTGCCTTATACTTATTTCAGTATCTTTTAGCTCATTAGTTGAGGAGTTCAGATCTTTTGGAGGAGTCACATTGACTTGCTTTTTCATGCATCTTGTGTTGTGATTTGTACATTTATTTGTTTGGACAGTTTTTCTTGGTTGGAGTGGGGAAGATCTTCTTGTTAAACAGCCTAAAATCTTGAAGGTTTAGTCCTCGCTATTCAGCAAGTAGAATAGTCAGCAAGTGGAATACAAACTTTTGGAAGTGGTGTCTGCTGGACCTCTCCCTGCCAGGGTGCCACGCAGCTGAGGCTGTGTTCTCTTTCAGTAACAGAATTGGCAGGAACTGGTGCCAAGATCCACCCCCCAGTACAAATCCCTTGTATGAAATGACACAGTATTTGCATAGAACCCACCTGTGCTTGCTTATATACTTTTTTTTTTTTTTTTTTAAAAAGCTTTGTTTTGTTTGTTTGGAGATTGTCTTGCTGTGTAACCCAGGCTGGCTTTGAACCTGTCATTTTCCTGCTGTAGCCTCCTGAGTGCTAGGATCACAGGCACACAGCACCATGTCTGTGTACTTTAAGTCATCTGTAGGTTGCTTTTAATAACAGTGCATTGTAAATGCTGTATAAATGGTTGTTAAACATATTGTTTAGGGAATAATGACAAGAAAAAAAGCCTGTGTGTGTTCAGTACAGATGCTGTGTTTTCTCACTATTTTCCATGGGTGGTTAGTTGGACCCACAGTGGCATAGCTCAGGGACACAGAGGGCTGACTAGATTTGCCATAGAGCATTCAACTCCCCAGCACAGAGCCCTTCTGAGCATGGGGCTGAATATGCCTGAGCTGTTGGGCACCAACGGAGCTGCGTTGCATGTTCGCACAGATCATGCTCCAAAGGTTGAATTTTGCCAACCTCGCTGCTTGCTTGCTACGGCACTTGCTTAGTTCTCTTTGGTATGTGTCCTCCAGCTGAGCACACCCACCCTGCTGGCTGGACCCCTATCCAGGGTGGCAGGGGTTCTTGGGAATAGATTCAACTGATGCCTGCACAAAAGTAGGACACCATGTAGACACTATTGATTTTCCTGTAAAAGGTGAACTTTCTATTAAAACAGTCACATAAATTATTTAACTAAACCCCACATGGCAGTTCGTGGTAGTATATAACCAGGAGGGCCAGGGTCAGAACAGCCATTGAAAAAGGACCAGAGAGGCTGTACCTTACGGCATAGGACTTGAGGGTATGGAAGTCACTACTGGACTTAATAAATCTGTGTTTTGCTCTAGAGCTTTGAGATCACACATGCGCCTTTCTTTGCTGTCTCTGCAACTGCTTTCATGGTAGCTTGGGTATCAGAAAGACACTGTATTCAGAATGAGCATTTTTAGTTCGATTCTTACTATCCACTCACCCCCCCCCCCTCACTCAGAATTTACAGTCTGTCCAGGGGGGCATTCTCAGTTGCAGGCTGTCTCCCTCTTTGGTTAGAAGAGGGTAGGGACAGAGAACAAAGCCCCACCCACTTCCAGGATGTTGTTTCCTCCCCACCCTCCCCAGCCAAGGACTTCCTTAGAAACTGTATGGCTGTCTTGGATTGTTCTGGTGGCTTAAATAAAAAGTGATGGTTGGCCAGGTATGGTGGCGCACACCTTTAGTCCCGGCATTCGAGAGGCAGAGGCAGGCGGATCTCTATGAGTTCCAGGCCAGTTTGGGCTACTTAGTGAAACTCTGCCTCAGGGGGAAAAAGTGACTTTTGCATCAAAAAGTTGGTTTTTATTTTGTTTTGTTTACATAGCCAACACTCTTAGTAGTTTGAAACTTGCTTCAGGTCTTTTTGGAGTTTTGGAGGATCCTGTTACCTCACTCCTTATTGTCAGTCACTTTGCGCCATGCCTTAACCACCTTGCTTTTTTGTTTTTGTGTTGTTTTTGTTTTTTGAGACTGGGTTTCCCTGTGTAGCTTTGCGCCTTTCCTGTAACTCACTTGGTAGCCTAGGCTGGCCTCGAACTCACAGAGATCTGCCCGGCTCTGCCTCCCCCAGTGCTGGGATTAAAGGCATGCCCCCCCCCCACCTTGCTTTTATAGCCCCTGGATACTCCCAAACCTTACCCCCAACAGAGTGGATCTACAACTTGCATCTCCTCCTTGGGTTTCCTGTAAACATTTGAACTTACAGAACATTTGGACGAAACAGGGTTTCACGTACCAGGGTTAGACACTAATTAGTTGTGTGGCAGGTGAGCTTCCTTTCTTTGGAGACCTTGGTGTGAAAAGAAATGCCATTTACTTATGCTGGGGTGGGGGGTGTGCTGGCCTGACTCCACTGACCCCAAAGAGGCCCTTTTGGCTCTGTCTTTTGTCACCAGTGGTCCTGGGGGAGGGCTACCTCATGGGGTTAATTGTCCAGTTGTAACTCTGGTCGTTAAAATTCAAGAGGTGTGCTCTGTAAGACACTTGAGGTAGATGTGCTGTCTGCTGTCCTGTAACTTTTTATATGTGACACCTCCCCCTTGGGTTCCCACACTGCTGTTAGCCTCAGCTAATTAGAGCTTCATGAAGAAGCCAGGCCCTGTCTCAGCCCTGCTTCTGCTGGGAGTCCCCAGAGGTGTCCCTTCGTCCCAACTTTCACAAGGCCATTTATTTAAATGAAGATTATTTACCTATTTATGTATTTGTTTGTTTGAAGTAGGATCTTGTTATATAGTCCAGGCTGGCCTAGAACTCCTGATTCTCCTGCCTCAGCTTTCCAAGTGCTAGGATTGCAGACAGGCATGTATCACCATTCCCAGCTTTTAAAAATGTATTTTAAAATCTCTCTCTCTCTCTCTCTCTCTCACACACACACACACACACACACACACACACACACACACACACACACACACACACTGCTGGGCTGGGGATGGAGCTCAGTTGGTAGAGCACTTACCTAGGATGTATGAAGCCCTCAATTCGACTCTCCAGAACTTGATAAATTCGGTTTGGTGGCACACACATATATCCCAGCATTCACAGTTAGAGGCAGGAGGATCAGGACTTGAAAGTCGTCCTTGGCTCATGAGTTTGAGACTACTGTGAGCTATGTGAGACCCTGTCTAAACTAATGACACACATCCTCCCAATGGCTTTCACACTCCTTTCTAAAAGGGGCTTCTTTTGAAGTTTCTTTTTTCTTTGATCCAAGTGGATCACTTTAGGACTTTTTCTCTAACTAAATATAAAACAAGAACCTCCCCTTCCCACCAAAAAAGAAGAGCTCAGAAGATTTTTCTCCTTCTGAGCATGATTTCTGAAACTGGTCAGCAAATGGTCTCCTTATTTGCTCTGTCACTTGGAGGCCTCTGGTTCCCTCCTGTTGCTGTCTTGTAAGCATTTTGGGGAAAATGGAGACTAGAGGAACATAATCTGCCAGAGCCCTAACAGTGTCACAAAGCAATGGGTCTCCCATCTGTGGGCAAGCTCTAATTTAACCGGCTCTCTTCTTCCCATCACCCAAGCTACGATCAGAGTCTTAGCGCCGAGAAAAAGGCAGCAGGGCCCATAAGGTAAAGGGATAAAGAAGCCATCAAGCAATAACACTGGACAAGAGTGTGAAATGGAGGGAAAACATGAATGAAGCCTCTAGCTTGGCTTGTTTCTGGTGACTTGCTCTCCACACCAATTTTAGAAGTTGATTCGCTAACTAGCAAATAGGCCCCTACCAGCCTTGCTGTAGATAACACCTCCAGTGCACAGTTACTGTGGGAATGATTACATTTTTTTCAACAATTTAGAAGTTGCCTTCATTAGCTTAGATAGGTTGAAGTCACTGACCTCCCAGGCCTGCACAGGTGTTCCATGTTCTCTAAAGAGCCATCAGGTTTGATTGTGCATGTACAGAACTCCCATTACCTCATACCTTACTTCTAATCACCCTGCCCCATGCCTTAAACTCCTTGCTTTTTTATCCCCTAGATACCCCCAAACCTTGACTCTGCAACATTGTCACCTTGTGAATAAACTCTTTGTTGGAAAACTGACCATTTCGGTGATTGGTGTAATCAGTGGCAGGCAAAATGGAATTTGTTTGCTACCAAGTGGACAGGCTGCTTTCCTTAAACTGGAACAAGGTGGCATCCAGAGCCCTTCTCTTCTGTTGTCCTCTGACATAAGCTGGGAAGGATCCGTTAGCACTGACTTTCTGGAACTGGTTGGTTAATTTACCATGTAAGAATCAGTTGTATACATCTTTTCCAACTCTATGTTCACTGATAACACACTGGCAGCCTGACATCAATCTCTGTGAGGGTATTTACACAATGGGAATTGGCAACTGCTGCAAGTCAGGGCTTTCCCCCTGAGGGGTGGGAATGGTTTTGTAGCTGCACCACTCTATTGGTACTTGGCTTTTACCCCCATCGGTGTGCTTTCCTATAGAGCAGAAACAAGAAAACTGACAAATTACCTTTCCCAGACTCACTTGTAGCTAAGGTTCAGGATTTGCAGGATGGACATGAGGTAGGTCATATTTCACCATCTTTGGCTGGCCTTCTATATGCAAGCAGTGTTGTAGAGATGGAATTTTCTCCGGGAATATTACGGCATCTCCTGTCCAGCTTTACGGGTGCTAAGAATCACCACCTCAGTCAGGTTCCACCTTCCCAAACTGGATTCAGTAGCCTTTTGAGTCCTAGAGCACAGTCCTAGTGCAACCCCATCATCACCACTTTGCTAATTGGGGCCGGGAGTGTAGCTCTTGGGGGGTCAGTCCCAGGGCTCATTTCTGGGCTGGGAGGCCAATGCAAGTCTTCCTAGCCTTCAAAGCAATGCTGTTAACATCTAATTCCACGTGTTAAGTCTCTTTGTGCTAAAACACCTGTGACAATATTGATTGTCAACCTGACAGGATCTAGAATCATCTAGAGACAAACCTCTGGGGATGTCTATGAGGGGTGTTTAGATTGAGTTGATGGAGATGCGATGATCCACCCTAAGTGTGGGCAGCAGCATTTTATGGCTGGGCTCCTGGACCAAGTGAAAAGAAGAAAGTGAGCTGAGTACCAGGCAGTCGTCTCTCTGTTCCCTTACTGCAGACACAATGTGACAGACTGCCTCAAGCTCCTGCTGCCGGACCTTCGCTGCCATGGTGGACTGTCCCCTCAGCCTAGGAGCCCAAAACAAACCCTTCTCTCTTTGAGGTGTTTTTGTCACAGAGACAAGACCACTAACCAAGACGCTGCCATGAACTCTGCCGATCCCTCACTTCTCAGTTCTTCTCTGCCATCCCCCTTGCTAGAATGAGCCTTTTGGGGGAATGCACAAAAGTCATCTTTCTCTCATAGATATAAACTTCTTTATAGCAAAGACCAGTGGAACATTTCGGGATGATACTGGGTAATGTTTTATGTAAATTAGGGCCTTGTACACACTAAGCAGACTGTCTACTGAGCTCCATCCCTGACCCTTTTTTTACTTTCCATTTTTGGGGTCAGGGTCTCTCCAAGTTTTCCAGGCTGGAACTGAGCTTACAATCTCCCTGCCTCAGTCTCCTGAGTAGATGGGATTTGGGGCTTGTACCACCAGGCTTGGCCCTGGGTGTTATTGATCTCTGAATTTATATTGCGGTCTAACTCCGTTTTGATTGCCTCTGCAGGAAAATTGTTGGCTTACTCTTACTCTGCACTCATTTTATGGTATAGAATTTAGTCTGTAAATTGTTTTCTCATCGGTAAAATGGGGCTAATGGTAACTGTTTTCAGGGCTATTGAAAAGATCAAAACCAGACAAAGCATACCTTTTCCCCTGGCCATTTCTCATCCACCCAGCTGGGGCTGGCCACTAGGGTGTACCACCTGGAGTCAGGAGGCCTTTGTGACTCTTACCTTGGGGTCTCACTTGTTTTGAGTCCCTAGGCAAGTTAATTCACCTGTTTGGATCCCCACCCCTTAATCTGTAGGAGAAGCTAAAGTAACTAGCTAATCAAAACCTTCCCCCAAGTTTTGCAGGGCTCAAAATGTTCATGTGCAGACAGTATTTTATGGACTTACATCTCACTGGCAGGCAGTGACATCTGGAAAACGGCAATGGTAGACTCCTCCCCTACCAGGGTGTTATTATAAGAATTTCACAAGAAAATACAGCTCCCAGCTTGGAGAAAATGCTTCATGCATGCTGGCTATTTGTGTTATCAGCCACGACACCCAGGAATGACTTTCATATACAGCCTCCACCTCATTGTTGGCAGCAAGAAGCACAGTTGATTGTGCTGGTTCCAAAGTCATTGTTTGTGGTAAGGATTCCTCGGACCTACCTGCAGCTTGGCTTACAATCCCAGCCACTAATCACCTGGGTCACCTTGCAGCACATTTTGCTCTAGCTGAGCCTGGAGGATTCATTAGGAAGTCTGGCTATCAAAGACTAATGACTTTTAAAAGATGATTTTGGTGGGTGTTTAGTCATCATTGCCCTAAATTAGAAAAACATTCTTCTACTAGAAATGATTGCAGCCCTGCTTGATGGCCCGGAACCAGGATGGCACCTCCATCACTCTGTCCTCTTAAAGTCCCCAGCCCCTGGGAATTTCCTGGGCAGCTGTCTGAGTAGGGGCAGCACTCCTAGTAGGCATTGTCTTATTCCACATACTCTCAGAGGAGGGTTTAAACTCTACCTCCAGCACGATCCAATAGGAAAATCTATGTCCCCAGCCTTTCCTATAACCTTAGGCGGCTGGGCCTGAGTTCGGAAGCACGGACTGTGACTTTTCCTTTACATGGGTGGCTCTCCCCGTTTTGTGGAGTTATATTCTCATGACTGCCCTCTTTGGTTTTATATCACTCACTCTGGAAATCACTGTGTGGCTGGCTGGCCTTCCTTCAGCACCTAGGGTACTGGGGAACTCAAATTCAAATTTCTGTTGTGCCTTCAGTTAATAGATAGGGGTTTGTGGTAGGCATCTCGGGCCATCACCGCCCCACCCTCCAGCTCCATCTTACCTTTTTATTCTTTTCTTTCGCCTCATCCATCCTTACTAATTCGTAATTTATTTTATGCTGTGCTTCTGTGCACCTCTTTGTAAACCCTAAATATATCTAGGCAGATATAAATCAATAGAAGTGCATAGTGGCTAATGGAAGCTCTGGATAGCTTTCTTGTGAAGCCATTGTCCCTGAATATACAGGAGCGTGTCCTGAGGCTGTGGAGGGCACAGAGAGGAAGGCAAGAGAACTAACATGGAAAGGGGTACAGGGTGTTGCCCCCACATCTTCTAATCCAAACCAACCCCAACCTTCACTCCACCATGGGAGAAAATATGGATTATTATCAATTAGATCACTTAAAAAGTGACTTTATGTGGAGAATTATGAATATACTTCAACACTGTAATACTTCAACAGTGTAATTAAACACTGTAGTTAATCTGAATGCGATGTTACACACTTGTAATCACAACACTCAGAACATGAGTTTGTGGCTAGCTTTGGCTACACAGGGAGTTCCAAGCTGGTCTGACCTAGAGTGAGATCCTGCGTCAAGCAAACAAACACCCAACGTATTTAGCCCCCACCTGGGCCCAAGAACTGTGAACTCATGTCTTGTGATATCAGTGTGGCCTTCCTGTGCAATTCTGATTATGTGTGTGTGTGTGTGTGTGTGTGTGTGTGTGTGTATGTGTGTGTGTACATGTGTGCACATAGAAGTCACAGGTTAGCATCTAGTGTTATCATTAGTTACTCTCCATTTTATGTTTTTGAGATAGGAGCTCTCGTTCATGAGCTCATCCATTCAGCTAAACTGGGTGGTCAATAGACTCAAGGGTCCCCTGTTTATACCCCCAAGTACTGGAGTTATAGATTTCTGCTGCTCAGCCTAGCTTTGTATGTGGATGCTGGAGATCTTAACTCAGGCCCTCATGCTTGTGAGGCACGAGCTTTACTGACTGAGCTGCTTCTCCAGCCTGAGTTATGATTTTTAATTTTTGGTTCTAAGCATTTCACTCCTTTTCCCCACAGGGCAATGGCTATGCTGACTTCTAACGTCATAAAAGCTGTTATCTGCCTGTTTCTGTCCTTTATGTACATGTGGTAATATGTTATAGACTCTTGAGGTGTGACACCTTCTATACAGTGATGTTGGTGCCGTCCATCCAGGCTTTGTGTGGGTCAGCAGTCCATTCCTTTTTATGACTGGGTAATATTCTGTTGTATGGATATGGCACGGCATATCCCCTCTCTTTTTAGCCGACATTTGGGTAGGGTTGCTTTGCAGCCATTCTAGGGCATGCCTTTGGGTGGGCGTGTTTGTCTTCCTTGTTGTTGATTCGGCAGCAGGGCCCAGCTATCATATCCTTTCACCCAGAGTTGTCTCAGTATGTATCTCTGAGAGGGAATTTGATCACAATCATATTTAGGTGATCGTTCTAAAACTTAATAATAAAAGTTCAAGTTCCCAGCGATGGTAGAAGAGGCGAGGCCCCGTGGTAGAATGCATGCTCAGCATTCTGGAGGCTCCAAGTTTCTTTCCCAACACCCAAACTACTTAAAAAAAAATCTCCAGGGCTGGAGAAATTGCTCAGCAGTTAAGAGTGCTGTTGCAGGGCATTGTGGTGCACACCTTGAACCCCAGCACTTGGGAGGCGGAGGCAAGGGGAGCTCAAGGCCAACCTGGTCTACCCAGAAAGTTTCAGACCTGCCAGAGTTACATAGTAAAACCCTGTCTGGGGGAATAAAAAAGCTTGACGTTCTTGTGGAGGACCACAGAGTTTAGTTCCCAGCACCCACATATGGTGGCTCACAAAATTACCTATGACTCCAGCCAGCTCCAGGGGCACTTATACCTTTTTTCTGGCCTCTGCAGACAGACAGAGAGAGAGAGAGAGAGAGAGAGAGAGAGAGAGAGAGAGAGAGAGAGAGAGAGAGAGAGAGAGTCTTAGAGAAAAATTGAAAAATTCTGATGGTAAGATCACGTTTTTTCTTTGTTGGTTGGTTTTCGAGACAGGCTATGTAGCCCAGGTTGGACTTGAACTCATGATCTTTCTGCCTTAGCCTCCCGTGTGCTGGAATTATAGGGTATTCACATTCTTGACCAAAATCACCCCTCATTAATTTGGTACAATGAAGTGTAAGAGGGAAAGCTGAAAATGCCTACCAATCTGTGAATTCCTATTTATTTATTTATTTATTTGTTTGTTTGTTTGTTTGTGATAAGGATGGACTCCAAAGCTTTGTGTATGCTAGGCAAATGCTGTACTGGGGCTGAGTCACACTCCAGCCCAGTGGATATCTATGGAGTCCAGATGAACTTACAGGCCAACCTTGTATTTGGCCAGGAAAGGGATGTAGGTAAGGGTTACAGCTGCAGCTGGACGCTCTTGTGGAGGGTGCTGTGGTCCCCATTCCTTGCTTCCACACTGCTCTACAGCACAACTCTCAGGACACACCATGATTCTCCACAATTCTCTCACACAGGAGGAAGAATGTGTCTCTCCTTCCCCAGCCCCTATGTTTGAGAATCACTGGGCTAGAAATATCATGGTAAAAATACTCCATTCAGTAGCATTCAATCCTCAGGCATCAAGTTTTGTTTTAAAAGTCTCTTAATTAAGGTATTTTCCTGGAATAGTCAGAAATAGAAAGGAAAGGGTAGCGAGCATTCATGTATCCATTGTGATCATCTTCCCAGGCATTTATGAGGAAGTAAAATTGTGTCTCAAGACTGTTGAGCTATCATTTGCCTTCTCCCTTCACTACCAAACTGATGGAATTAATGAAATTAAGTAAGTATTAATGAAATTGAGTATGCATGCAGGGGTGTGTGGTTGAGTGTGTATATCATGGATGAACCCATTATATTTTTGAAAATGAGTTGATGGGTCCCAGGAAGAGGGGAAAGATTAATTAAAAACTATTTTTATTTTCTATTGTAACAAAATACACATAATGTAAAGGTACCATCTTCATGGGGTGTGCGTGTGTGTGCGTGTGCGTGCGCGTGCGCGTGCGTGTGTGTGTGTGTGTGTGTGTGTGTGTGTGTGTGTGTGTGTTTTGATGGGGAATGAACCTAGGTTCTCACACATACTTCTACAGAGACTCGTGCATGGGCATGAGGGTGGAAGTTCTCTCTCAAAGATGAGCTTTCCCAAGAGCCCTGGAAAAATCCCCAAGGCAGAGGCATCAAAGGCGGGAGCAGGGCAGAGAGGAAGGGCAGAGGAGGTGTTGGTGGATGTGAGTTGAGTGCTCTCTGGGAGCTGTTTCCTAGCACTTGCTTCCAGCTTACAGCCATGAGAACAGTCCTCCAGTGTGAAGGCTCTGACCCAGGCTCCTCCCGCAGCCTGTGGCTGGGGGAAGGGGAGAGGACACTAGAGAATGGAGTTCTCACCCTTGGAAGACAAGCTACTTGCTATGGACTGAAAGCTTGACCATTCACCCCCAAATTTTCATGTTCAAACATTATGGTTTGAATTTGAGCTATCCCCACAAAATTATATTTTGAATACCTGGCCCCAGTTTGAGGCACTCTCTATATAGAAGGCTGGAGAGCCTTGAGAAGGTGGGGCCTGGTTGGCAACATTCTGTCAGCAAGGGTGGGCTTTCAAGGCTCTGTCTACTCACTCCTGCTTTCTCCTCTTCCTGGTCCGTCTGTCACCACATGAGCAGTGTCTGTTACATGCTCCCACCTACCCAGATGGAACTACTCCTCTGTGACTTCCCTGCTGGGATAGGCTGAGATGCCTCTGCAACAGTGAACCAAAGCAAAGGCTTTCTCTCTTAAATGCTTCCTGTCAGGTACTTAGTTGCTCACAGAGATACAAATAAAACCCATCCCATGATGGGAGGGTATTAGGAAGTGGCATCTTTGGGAGATAGCTCCAATGAAAAGAAGTCCGGTGGGCAGCACCCATGCTGTGTTGGAGAAAGCATAGTGGCTGAGTGGCTTCATGCCAAGCCCAGTGCGAGTGGGAGGTAGCGGTGCCTCACATCTTGGGAGTTCAGGAGGCAGGAGAGCCTGAATGGGAACCAGGAGTGAGCATCAGTCTCAGAAAACCACTTCTGCTAACTAGGTCAACAGTTCCGGAGGGTTGACAACCTCCCCAAACAGGGCTGTTCATTGGGGGCCAAGTGTTCAAACACAAGAGCCTGTGGGAGACATTTACATTCAAACCAAAAGGGATGGGGTTCCTTATAAGAGACCCAAGAGCTTGCTTTCCTCTTTCCGCCAAGTGACCCAGAACTCAACCCCGAGAGCAACCTGATCAGAACCAAATTTGTGTTATTTAGTGAGCCAGCACTGTGCACTATTTTATTCTAGCTGTCCCAAGGAACAGAGACGCTCCACAAACACCCTGCAGGAAATGTGCCTGGATCCAGACCTCACCAACCCAGCCAGCAGAGTGTGGATTCCCACCACCGGAACTTGGTTTCACCCTCATGAGAACAAGCATTTTCCACTGGCGCTTAGAAAATCCATGTCACACTCCACTAGAGATAAGCATGGACCTCCATCTATCCCAGGAACAGAGCAAAGACTTATGAAACACATTTGAAGAAAAGAGAGACGCCAAATTAAACAAACGGAAGAGCTAATCCCCACAGAACTCTGCTGGGATAGAGAAAGATATTTACATGAAATAAAAGTACTGTCTATAAATAGACAGCTGACTGCTGTCAAAAGAGAATGTCTAAGTGTTTAGAATATAAAGTGCAATTGTTCGTTGAAGGGACCTGGTGGCCAAGTGACCATGGCTGAAGACTGAATTGATGACAGCATCGATAGATTCTCTTTCCAAAATGGACAAGGTCATTAAAAAGAAAACATATAACAGAAAAATTAAGAGGCATGGGACGGACCTGAAATTCAACTTTCTAATAGGAGTTCTCAGAAGCCAAGAATAGACAGCCTGCAGGAGAGGAAATAATCAAAGTAATAATAGAATAAACAATTTCTCTGAGCAGGAGAGAGACTGCAATCTTTAGATTTAAAGAGCATACCAAATGCCAAACAAGAAGAATTATAAAAGACCTGTTCCCTAAAGGCATCACAATTTCTGGACTCCAAGGGTGATGGTAAAAAAAAGTTCAGATTCTCTAGGGAGATAAAAGTCAGAACTTGGTTGAAAGACTTGAGCTAGAGAGCTGGAACGGGGCTACTTATATTCTTTTATACAGTGCCTTCACCTCAGACATCTTTATGCAAGCCAGGGTATATAGGTATATAAAATAGGTATACAAATGAAATATACACTGAGACTAAATTGTAAATTTATTTTAAAATGATTCCTTGGTATACTTATAATTTTGACATTTTTAAATGATGCATGCAAATGTAATGCTAATGAGGTAAATGTGCTAGTTTTTTTTGTTTTTGTTTTTTTGGACAGGGTTTCTGTGTACTTTTGGTGCCTGTCTTGGATCTTGCTCTGTCAACCAGGCTGGCTTCAAACTCACAGAGATCTGCCTGGCTCTGCCTCCCCAGTGCTGGGTTAAAAGCATGCACCACCACTGCCCGGCTTTTGCTAGTTGGTTTTTATATAAAGAATTAAATACTGGCTTAATTTTATGAAGTTTTTTATGGTGATGATGATGGTGATGATGTATATTTGTGTGTGTGTGTGTGTGTGTGTGTGTGTGTGTGTGTGTGTGTGTGCATGTATGCCACAGCACACATGTCAGGGGTTCAGAAGACAACTCTATCTACTTTTATGTAGGTCACTGAAACTGAACTCACGTTTCCAGGCTTGGTGGTCTGGATTTCTTTGAGACAGAGTCTCAAGTAGTTCAGGCTGGCCTTAAGCAGGACATATAACTGAGAATGATCTTGAACTTCTGATCCTCTTGTGTCTGTCCTAAGTGCTGGGGTTCCAGGTGTGTGACATCATTAGTTTTTTGTTTTAGTTTTGTTTGTTTGTTTGTTTTTTTGAGATAGGGTGTCTCTGTGCAGCTTTGCACCTTTCCTGGAACTCACTTGGTAGCCCAGGCTGGCCTCGAACTCACAGAGATCTGCCTGCCTCTGCCTCCCGAGTACTGGGATTAAAGGCGTGCGCCACCACCGCCCGGCCATACTTAGGTTTTATGCAACACTGGGCATCAAATTCAAGGCCTGTCACATGCTAGGTGAGCAGTCTGCTAACTGAACCGCATTCCTTACCCCTGGCTGAGTGTTTGACATCTTCAACATTTTTCTGCGATAAATGATATTCTCATGTTATAATAGTCAGCACTGAGGACACTGATTTGAATAAGCACATAGGATAAAATTGCAGAAGTGTGTTTAGGGCCATTTTAGAAATGATTGCAGATACTGTCCTAGTCTCAAGCATTTAACGTTGTTGTTTTTTTTTGTTTTTTGTTTTTTTTTGTAGTAGTGGGGACTGAATCAGGGCTTTGCATATGCTAGGGAAGCTGTTAACACTGAGCTATATCCCTAGTCCCCTAACAAATGGCTTTTCATGAAACTCAAGTCAGCAACTCTGTTTCTTTCTTTCTTTCTTTCTTTCTTTCTTTCTTTCTTTCTTTCTTTCTCTCTCTCTCTCTCTCTCTCTCTCTTTCTTTCTCTTCCTTCCTTCCTTCCTTCCTTCCTTCCTTCCTTCCTTCCTTCCTTCCTTCCTTCTTTCCTTCCTTTCTTTCTTTCTACTTTGGCAGGGTCTCACTGTGGAGTCCTGAATGGCTTGGAACTCTCTATGCAGACCAGGCTAGCCTGGAACTCATAGAGATTCACTTCCCTCTATTTCCCAAATGCTGGGATCAAAGGTGTGAGTCACTATGTAAAACATTCAAACAATAAGTCTTATTTTTCTTAATTAAAAATGGTTTACGTTTATTCATTTTAGTTTATATGTGTGAATGTTTTTGCCTGCATGTAAGTATGTGTACCATGTACATGCTTGATGCCAGTGGAGGTCAGAAGATGGGGTTGGATCTCCTGGAGCTGGAGTTATGAATGGTCATGAGCTGCCATGTAGGTGCTGGGAACCAAACCTGGGTCCTCTTCAAGAACAAGCACTCTTAACCACTGGCTCAACTCCTTAGGTCCAAACAGTCATTTTTAAAATGAAACACTGTAACACAATATAATCCTAAAATATAAAATTTGATATTTTCATGCCTTTGAATTATAGTAGGAAAGTATTAAGTCTTCCTCTATAATTAAACCATTATGTTTCCTTAAGAGCAAAGTATTTTGTATGTACCACGAGAATGCTACAGTTCACAACATACTATAGTCTCAAGAGTGAGCTGAGGTTTTCAGGCAGCACTTGGCATTGCATGATTGAAGGCATTCATGATGCAAAGTGTGCATGCGGCGTGTTCAGAGTCCAGGCTTCAGTGAAGTCTCCCACCACCAGAAACATCTCAGATTTCTTATGTGTTTGACTTCAAATTAATTTGGGGGTGTGCATTCAGAAATTGTTTACTCTTACCATCTTTGCTTTGCAGCCTTTAGGTTATGTTCTGTGACCCTGTATGTGGCTGTGGCCCCCAGTTTGAGAAGCTATAAACTAGAGACAGTCTTCAAACTTCTGAGAAAGATCACTGTTGAGTTGAAGTCTGTACCTCACCCGCTATCAGTCAGGCTCCAACTGGGGGAAGAAAAACCAACAATTAGACCCTGTTGAAGCCACATGCTGGAATCTCCTCTCTTCTTGCCCAACAGGAAGGCTTCTGGGAGGTGCAGTTTGTAGGCTTTTAGCCCAGGCATCATGATGATTTAAAATGGTGCGGTTTGTACCAAGAAAAAGGCAGGTAAACACAGGCCCACTAGTCAGTGAGTATTCAGTTGTAGGACTGGTGGCATGACTTAGCCATAGAGTATTTGCCTATCTGGGGTAGATGTGAGACCCTGGGTTCCATCCTAAGTAGCACAAGCTACTAGTTCTCCTGCTACAATGTATTCTGCTGTGGAGAGAAATTCAAGATGTTTTTGGACATTTAAGAACTTAGGAGGCCTAATGTTTTCCTGAGAACTTTCTGTGTTGTGTTTATTGCATGTACATGTTTGTGTGAGTATGTGTGAAGAATATCTTCCTTAATTGCTCTCTGTTATTATTATTATTAATTATTATTATTAATTGAGACAGAGCCTCTCACTGAATCTGGAGCTCATTGATTTGTTTATGCTGGCTGGCCAATGAGTTTCAGGGATCTGCTTATTTTTATTATCCCCTCTCCCAAGTGTGGGAGTGACAGGTATGTGTACAGCCTTGCCTAGCTTTAAGAACACATTCTTTTTAAATTATGTGTATATGTGTATCTATGAATGCATGTGACTGAAGGTACTCAGATTCCTCCAGAGCTGGAGCTGCAGGTGGTTCTGAACCACACAACCTGGGTGCTAGGAACTGAACTCAGATCCTTTACAGGAGCATTAAACGCTAGGATGTCTCTCCAGCTCTGTCTTGCCTGGCTTTTACATAGAGACTAGGGATCTGAACCCAGGTCCTCATACACACACTGCAAGCACTTGACTGACAGAGCCGTCTTCCCAGCTCCCTTCCCCCAGGACTTCTTCAAGGCATTATCCATCAAAGCAAACAGTGAACAAATTGAAGAAAAGAGAACTGTCAGATACTGTGAAGACAGGGACGGAAGCTTGCTGTGTGCAGCATCTCTGTGAGGGAAGTACTGTCCCTCAACAGGGGGGGGGGGGTGCAGAACAGCCCGATCCAGCTATGCAGTGATGTCCTGTGGAGAAGGTGCCAGGCCTGATGTCTTTGTTTTCTGTTGGTATAACTGAGGACCACAGACTAGGTAAGGTAATTTGTAAAGAAGAGAAATGTGTTTCTCATCATTTGGTCACTAGGGCAGCATTTGGTGAGAGCCTATTTGCTAGTGGGCACTCTCTGTCATGTCCCAAGGTGGTGCAGAGCATCACAGGGCAAGATGGAGTGAGTGTGCTGATTCATACGTCCTTCCCTCTTTTTATCAAGTCATAAACTGCATAGTTTGCTCCCCATAACCACTGCATCTAATCCCAGTGATTAGACTGAAGAGGTAGCTCAGTGGATAAAGGCACCTGCTACCAAGCCTGATGACCTGAGTTCAATTCCTGGAACCCACATGGTGAAAGGAGAGAACTGACTCCAGCAAGTTGTCCTCTAACAGCCACACACATGCTGTGATGTGTCAATGTACACAAACCAAATAAACAACCTTTAAAAATGTTTAATCCCGACAATTTCTCTAATGTCTCTATCTCCAAATACTGTTAGCCTTTGTGACTTTGGAGACTACTCAAAATGCAGGAAACACATTTAAAGCATAGCATCAGGAAAGGGAAGAGAAGAACATAAATTCATAAGAGGATCCTATGTAAATGCAATTTTATTAGAGGATATGATGAGGCAGGGTACAGTGCAGTCTTTGGGAAAATGTCTTGACCCCTTCCACATGACCTTTTTGCAAAGCAGGATGCATTTACTGTGTTTAAGGGGCCTCCTCTCTGTCTTCTGTACCCTTGCTCTGGCCTCTGACTCTGTGGCATGCCCTTTCCAGACATCCCCCTGGTGCTGCTCTGTGTTTTCTCCCCATCAAAAGCTGCTCAGGGCTCACCAGATCTGGAGAGTTTGCTAGTTAATTTGCCCTTTCACAAGGAGAATAGATTAACCAAAGGAATGCAGCACCGACTTTAGAATTTCAGGCTATTTATGGCCAGTGGCAGGGAGGGAGGGCTATTGAAGGACTTCTCAAGTCATCCCAAAGAGGCCACAAGGTTTATACAAACATTTTTAAGGAGGAGAATCGTGCAAAGAGATGAGGAAAGGGCATGCCAAGAGCTGGCCAGGAAGGGTGGAGATGGTGAAGCCCTCTGGATACCACATGATAAATAGTACCTTAAAAAGGTTCTTCAAAAATCTCAAAATATTTGACAAAAATCCTTTATCCTTTTTCCTCTTGAGACAGGGTCACTATGTTGCCCTATGAATGGCCTGGAACTACATAGACTAGGCTGGCCTTGAACTCACAAAGACCTTTCTGCCTCTGCTTCTTGAGGGTTCAGATTAAATATGTGGGCCACCATAATCAATGACAGATAGCTTTAAAAGCCCAGGTGATATACACATATGGAATCTTGCCAAATGTATCAGTTACTGGTCATAGTGACCCATAGCCTCTGTTTTCTTACTCCTTACTAATGGCATTGGACTACCCTGACAAAATACTAGTCAATATGGCTAAAACAATGCATATATTGCCCCAAGTTCTTAGAGGCTAGAAATCTGAGATCAAGATGTTGGCAGTATTGGTTTATCCCGAGAACCCTCTCCTTAGCTTGCACACAGCCATCTTCTCCCTGTTTTCTCCCATAGTCTGTGTGCCTGGATCCTAAATTCTGCTTCCCCTTTCTTCTTCTTCTTCTTCTTCTTCTTCTTCTTCTTCTTCTTCTTCTTCTTCTTCTTCTTCTTCTTCTTCTTCTTCTTCTTCTTCTTCTTCTACTTCTCCTCCTCCTCCTCCTCCTCCTCCTCCTCCTCCTCCTCCTCCTCCTCCTCCTCCTTCTTCGAGACAGAGTTTCTCTGGGTAGCCCTGGCTGCCCTGAAACTAGTTCTGTAGATCAGGCTGGCCTCAAACTGACTGAGATTCATCTGCCTCTGCCTCCTGAGTGCTGGGATTAAAGGCCTACAACATCATGGCTAAACCCATCTTCTAAGGCCACTTGTCATGTTGAGTTAGGGCCCAACCTAATGACCTCATTTAACATACTCATGTCTGTAAGGGCTCTGTTTCCAAGCCCAGTCATATTCTAAAGCCATGAGGATTTAGACTTCTACATACAAGTTTTGGGAGGACACAGTTCAGCTTGTAACAGTGACAGAACTCCAATTTCAGATACCATGGCAGTATGCCCTGCTGAAAGCTTACACTTTACAGCCAGGGTTGGTCATGTGACACACCCTGACAACAAGGTGTTGCTGGGGCTTTTGGGTGGAGCTTCTTGGAAATGCTCCTTCTGTGGTAGGCACCTCTGCCCTTTGTTTGCAATCTGTCTGAAATTCTGATGGGGTGGCTGTAGTTCCAGTGGCCTCTGTAAGAGCCTGGGGGTCATATTCTAAGAGTGAAGAGAAATGATCTGGGTTCTTGGATAGCCTCATGAGGTGGCCATCCCTGCCTCTGGACTGAGGTTGTCAGAGAGAACACTACTGCCCCCCCCCCACCCCAAATCTTGTTTGAGTTGCCAGGTTTTCAGGCTTATGTTAGTGCAGTTGAACATAATATCTAATTGTCAGGGCAATAAGTACTTTGATTTCTCAGTCCTGGAAACGTGTTCCCTACAGCCTGACAGGAGGCAGTGTGCAGGCTGGGGCCTGGTTGGACGAGGAACCAGCTGGGGAGTGGCTGGCCCTGATGGAGAGGAGGCAGAAAGAAGCTGTGTGCTGATGACTTTAGCCGAGAAATTGGCAGGCGGTGTTAGCCCCTCTGCGGATCTTGAAACAGACGGTGTTTGAAGTGGGATGGGGATGCCATCCTGCGTCTTCTAAAAAGCACCTGAGGATACATCTCTGGAAGCCGAGGTGTCTGTAAAAGTGACATGCTGAGAATCACTAAATGGCTGTGAAGGCTCCTCGGGTCCTTTATGTTCCCTCTGCTTGGAGCAGAAGGCTCCTCAACTTAGGCAGACGGTGTCCTAGCCTCGAGGGGTCAGTGTGAGTGGCGTTTGTCTGGTGGGGTGTCACCAGTACGGAGGGAGGCTGTCGCAGCGTGGAGCATGTGGGCCAGCCTTTCAGCCGCATCATCTCCCTGGGCACGCACTCAACATACCAAATGAATCTGAAGCTGGGATTCATACATGACAGCAGAGAGATAAGCAGGGAAGAAAAGGCGCGCAAGGGCGATGATGAATATTCTATTTGTGACATTTTTCCTGTATTCAGTCAAATAGAAGAAAGTGTTCAAATAACGAGCAGTCACTTTGGTGGCTAGTATGGCAGTTCCTTGGTAACGTGGCACTTAACTCGTTCCCTTCTCAGAGGGTTAGCCTCCTGTAGGGGGCTGGGGGTGCACAGGAGGGAGTACAGCAGTTGAAATGGGCTAGAGATTCTGGGAGAATAGTCTAAGTCCAAGTCTGTCTCCAAGTGCCATGGGGGTGGGGAGGTGTCCCTGTGCCACTGGCTCTGCCCTTCCTCCCTCTCATGGAAAGAAGAGAAAAGAGAGGATGGGAAGAGCCAAATAGCAGGACAGCTGGGAGTCTTAGAGATTGATACAGGGAGTCTCAGTTTTCAAAGATGTGTCTTGGCAGCCATTTTTGTCACAGGGTGCCACAAAGCATGTTGGTAAGAAGGCCCTGATGCTGCTGTGAGTTGTGATCATGGTTTATCCTAGATGAGCATTTCCTAAGGTAAAACCTAGACAAGGATTCCTGTACAAAGAGTTTGCTTGGGCCGGGAGTGGTATATGAGGGGAGGAGTGGAGTATATCAGAATATGGTAGTGGGCAGACAGCATTGTAGGCAGCTGGGGCTCAGGCCAGGAAAGGCCACAGCCTCAGTAGTTATCTGGTAAGAAGCCAAGGAGATGGGAGTGACGCTTTAATAGTGATTATGAAAGCTCTGTGCCACTGCCTGGGTGGGACAACAGGTCAGTAAACGTTGACATATTCACCTGTCTTTCCACCGGGCCCAGGTCTGTCATTTTTAAGCCTGTTTCTATGGTATCTTGGGAAACTACATTTCCCTCATTCCTTATTCTTTGGCTTCCAATATATGTGGCCAATGGAAGGTACAGATAGAAGTCGGGGGTGGGAGGAGGAAAGAAGCCAGTCTGTCTCTTCACCTTTCTCTGTGTTAGGTAGCATCCTTGAACTAGTTACACCAACCTGTGTCTACTGGCCTGGTTTCTGGGCTGGACTTCTACTATGTTCTCCAGCCTGATCTATGGTGGCCCTTTCATCTGACATTGCCACAAGTGGCACATACTACTGAAACACTGAAACTGAGTGCCATTTGGGGACGACCTGTATCTCTTGGGAATGAGGGCAGAAAGGAAGAATTAGATGCAGATAGTAGACAGGTGGAGTCTTAAGCTCCCATGCACCACCTGTATGCTAGCTAGTTTTATGTCAACTTGACACAAGCTGGAGTCATCAGAGAGGAGGGAACCTCAACTGAAAAAATGCTTTGTGGTAGTTTGAATGTAATTGGCCTCCATAAGCTCATAAGGAGTAGCACTATTAGGAGGTGTGTCTTTGTTGGAGTAGGTGTGGCTTCATTGGAGGAAGTGTGTCACTGTGGGGGTGGGCTTTGAGAGCTTATATATGCTTTAGCCACACCCAGTGTCTCAGTTCACTTCCTGTTGCCTGTGGGTCAAAGGAGTGGATCAGCTCCTTCTCCAGCACCATGTCTGCCTGCATGCCACCATCTCCCACCATAATGACAATGGACTAAACCTCCAAACTGTAAGCCACCCAGTTGAATGTTTTCCTTTATAAGAGTTGCCATGGTCATGGTGTCTCTTCACAGCAGTAGACACTCTAAGACATGATCAGGCTGTAAACAAATTTGTAGGGCATTTTCTTAATTAGTGACTGATAGGGAAGGGCCCAGCCCATTGTGGGTGGTTCCATCCCTGGGCTGGAGGTCCTGGGTTCTGTAAGAAAGCAAGCTGAGCAAGCCAGTAAGCAGCTCCCCTCCATGGCCTCTGCATCAGCTCCTGCCTCCAGGTTCCTGCCCTGCTTGAGTTCCTGTCCTGACTTCCTTCAGTGATGGACTGATGTAGAACTGTGAGATGAAACAACGACTTTCCTCACCAAGTTGCTTTTGGTCATGGTGCTTTATCACCGCAATAGTAACTCTTACTAGCACAAGCAATGAATCTATTAGGGATGCTCTGATGGACTCGGGAGCTTATAAACAAAAGAAATTCATTGCTCCAAGCTCAGGAGTCTGGGAATCCAAGATCAAGGTACCAGGAGGTCCTTTTGAGAGCCCACTTCCTGCTTTGCAGATGGCTGTCTTTCTCACCATATTCCCATATGGTAGAAGAAGAAAGGGAGGTCACTGGGCCGTGTGTGTGTGTGTGTGTGTGTGTGTGTGTGTGTGTGTGTGTGTCTTTGAGACAGGGTTTCAGTGAGTAGCTCAGGCTGGCCTAGAATTCACTATGTAACTCACAATCTGGCCTTAAACTAGAAGTCCTCTTGCCTCTTCCTCTTGAGTGCTGGAACTACAAGTGAATTACCATGCTTTTCTTTGGGCTATCTTATCTTTTAAAATTATTGTTTTGTATGATATGCAGATGTATGTGTGTGTGTGGGGGGGTGCATGTTACCACATGACTGTAGAGCTCAGAGGACAACTTTGTGGACTCAGATCTCACCTTCTACCTTTATATGGGTTCTGGGAAATGAACTTGGATCACCAGGCTTGTACAGCAAGCACCTTTACTTGCTTAGCCATCTCATCAGCATTGGGGCACTTTTTTAAAAACTAGATTTTATTTCTATTATGTGTATGAGTGTTTTGCTTGCATGTCTGAATATGTACCATGTACATGCCTGGCATCTGGGGAAGTCAGAGGAGGGCAATAGATCTCCTGGAACTGGATTTATGAATGGTTGTACTGGGAACTGAACATGGGTCCTCTGCAAGAGCAACAAGTGCTCTTAACCACTGAGCCACCTCTTCCACCACTAGGTTCATCTTTTATATAGTTGTATTAATAGTACTCACTAGAGCCCTGACCTTATGGCCTGATTTGCCTACTTCCCTGCCCCCTAAAGTCCCTGTCTCCTCATATCATCACCTTGGGGCCTAAGGGTTAGATAAGAATTTGGGGGACACACAAATATGTTCATAGCAGTGTACCCAAATTTCTGGGGATCCAGAGTCAGATCTGATCTCGGTTTGCAATAAGGATCCAGGCTCAGGTAGGCTGTCATTCAGAAGAGGGCTATCTAGTCGAATCCAACTGAGATGTGCTGATCTAGAGATTAAAAAGTGAGTGTAAAGGGAGTCTTAAGCTATCAAATGTGTGGTGGCTTGTTCTATAGCAAAGGATGACTGATACCACACCTATCCCCAGTTTTCTTTATAACAGATACCCCATGTCTGCAGGAAAAGCTGGAGCCTGGGAGAATGCCCCATGCCACTGAGAGATTAGGGGAAGGGAATGAGAAGGAGCATTTTCTCTAGAAAATGCACCAGGTATCGGGATATTCTGTGTCTCTTACCTTTTTGAGTCCTCATGGAAACCTTGCAAGATATCCGCTTGTCTCACTGTGCCACAGATGGGTAAGGGATGGTTGAGCAGAACTCCTCATCATTTAGATGATCATAAGTGCCATTCAGTGCTTGCTACTCAGATGCCTGTTTGCACCATTGCTTCAAGGTCACACCCATTCTCTGTGGCCATGTCTCTAGAACCCAGGGTTCAGTCCTTATCTTTTATCCTCTGTGGTAGGAGAGATTCACCATGCCTGGTTCCTTTAAGTCTTTTCCCAAGAGCAGCCAGACCTCAGCCGCTTCCCTAGGATCTGGACACTTCCAGGAGGCTTTGAGGAAATTAATTTCACCAAGCTATGCACAATGTGTCTCTCTTTCAGGACATTTCCCACAAGGATCCAATGAAGTCCACTGAATACTAATTATATCTGATGGACGTCTGTATGACATTGAGATGGGGACTTCTATGCTTGGAATCTATTGATAACTAAAAATGATCATAATTACTGATCAATCATCATGAGGCTGGCACCAAACTAGGAACCAGGAATGAAAGACACCCAAATTGTAATCTAAAGGTATTGGTGAAATTATTAAGGCCACTCCACGTAGTTAAAAGGGAGGTTTATTTTGTGGGGTAACTTACAAATGAAGGGGTAGGTTACAGGGTCTGGCAAAGGTATAGCGCAGTCCGGCGGTGTTCTCTGGAGAACTCTGCTCGGTCTCCCTCCAGCGTCCAGGGTCCCAGAACCAAGAGAGAGACCTCCTCTCGATCCTGGGTCTTCAGCGTCCTCCTCCATCCCGCCTTGTGGGCGTGACCATTACCGAAGCCTCAATGGGGGTTGGAACTTCCAGGCCAATGCTGGGATGGCTATCCACTACATCGAGGTTTTATTATTTTTTTTTCAAGATAGTGCCTCTCTCACTTGTAATCCAGGCTAGCCTAAAATTTGCAGTGCTCTTGTCTCAAGCCTCCAGAGTGCTACGATTACAAGTGTGAGCCACCACACTTGGCTTAGGGAACTTTGAATTACAGTAATATTAATTTTCTTTTGGCATGGTTAATTAAAATATTCTTGTGAGTTTTAGCTCCCTCTAACTTAAGTGGTATTTGGGGACCCACCCATGTCTCTTTTGGGAACAATAAGAGAAAGAAGAGTCTGATAGTGACAGATGGGTGGCTTTTCTCTCTGTGTTCACATGAGAGGCCCTATGAGTCATTGACTCTGACAGAATCAGTAAGAACTGGATGCATTGCCAGAAAGTTCTGCTAACTGTATAAGAACATTAGACCATCCTTTGCTTTCTCTGTTGTCTTTTAGCTGGATGGCTCAGAAAGTTCTCTGAGGACTGGACTTATCCTTACTCCAGTTAACCCTCCCAGGCTACCATCAAGGTGAGTAATGCAGACTAGGCCTGCTGTGGGAATCCCATCAACATCCCATGGCAATACTCTGAAGCAGTGCTACCAACTGTAATCCACCCAAAGACTGCCTCAGTGTCAAGTGGGCATTTGTACTTGTCCACATTCCTTGGTATGGTGGTTTGAATGAAAATGGCCGCCATAGGCTCATATGAAGTGGCGCTATTAGGAGGTGTGGTCTTGTTGGAGTAGGTGTGGCTTTGTTGGATGAAGTGTGCCACTGGGGGTGGGCTTTGAGGTTTCAGATGCTTTTCTCTTCCTGATGCCTGCAGATCCAGATGTAGACCTCTCAGCTCCTTCTCCAGCACCATGTCTGCCTGTGTGCCACCATGCTCCCTGCCATGATGACAATAGACTGAACCTCTGAACTGTAAGTCAGCCCCAGTTGAATGTTTTCCTTTAGAAGAGCTGTCGTGGAACTTGATATGCCATGCTGTGTTGATACCCATGGGAGGCCTGCCCCTTTCTGAACAGAAACAGAGGAGGAGTGGATTGGGAGAGTGGGGGTGGAGGGGGTGTTGGGGGGAGGGGATGGGAGGAGAGGAGGGTGAGGAAACTTTGGTCAGGATGTAAAATAAATATTAAAAATGATGATGGCTAACAACAACAACATGTTGTTGGTCAAAGAGTTGCATGGTTATGGTGTCTCTTCACAATAGTAGAAACCCTATCTAAGATACTTGGTCACACCCACATTGACTGGAGGGTGCACATGTGCACTATCATCCCCTTTTCACCTCTGATAAATCATCTCAGGCACATTAAACTCTGGGATTTGCTCTTTAAAAAATTGGCTCGTGTGGTGTTTTGAATGAGAATAACCCCCATAGGCTCATATATTTGAATATATGGTCCCCAGTTGGTGAAAATATTTGGGAGGGATCAGAAGGTGTGGCCTTGTTGGAGGAGATGTGTCACTGGGGGTGTGCTTTGAGGTTTCAAAAGACTCATGAGATCCCCAATGCTCTCTGTCTGGTGGCTGTGGATTAAGATGTGAATTCTCCACTGTTCCATCACCGAGCCATTGAGCACTCTAACCTTTGGAAACTATAAGCCAAGTCAGATCCTTTCCTTTATAAGCTACCTTGGTCATGATGTTGTTATCACAGCAATAGAAAAGTAACTAAGACAGAATAGGTATGGGTGTATTCTTTTGTGTATATGTGTGTTCACAAGTTCGCAGGCTTACACATATGGAGGCCATGTGCACATGTATATGGAGCTTAGAAGCTGATGTCATGTGTCTTTTTTATTTCTTGCCACTTTAAAAAAAAAAAAAAAACAAGGCAAAGTTTCTGACTGTATCTGGAACTCTCCAATTCAGCTAGTATAGCTAGCCAAGTTGGCCTGGGATCCCCTGGCTCCGACTCCTGAGCACAAGAACTTTATCTACTGAGCCATCTTCTCAGCTCTATGAGCTCTACCAATAATAGTTAATGGTATTTGCTACTTACTGTTCTGATTGCTGTAAGAAATACTTCTAGAATTTTCTCTTTGAAATTGAAAAAAAAAAAAACAACCAAAAAACCAAAAACCAAAAACAAACCCAAACCCAAACAGATAAAGGAGGCACATTTCTCCAGTTATCTGTTGTGTCTGAACAAATGTTCCTGAAGCTGAGAAGCACCAGACCACAAGTATGTTATTCCTCCTTCTTTAGTGGGGCTGGCAGAGGTCCAGCAGCTGCTTTTTGCTTGGGATCAGCCTCTCCTATAATGAGAGCTGGATGGCACTACTGTCATCTGAGGGCCAGCTTGGGCTGGCTATTAGAGATGGCTTCATCCTTGGCACACCTGGTGGCCTTGTGCTACCCCCAGCAGAGCAGAGTAGCCTGGGCTTGTTCAGAACCTTTGTTCAGAGCTTCAAGATGTAAAAACCGCAAGTTCTCTCAAAAGCTAGGGATGTCACCAGAGACACTATCTTCTGTGGAACTGTATGGCTTTGCAATTCGGAAGACCCAGTAGGCACAGGGGCCAAGGTTAGAAAACCCAGTGGAGAGAATATCATTATAGGCTCTGACTGAGTTTGTTTTGTGCTGCTATGGTGAAGCCACCTGAAGTGGGTCATCCATAGCCAACAGAAATTTGTTCACCTGTCTTAGTTACATCTGTCTTACTTTGCTAGGTGCTATGATAAAATACTCTGACAGAAGCAACTTAAAGCAGGAAAGGTTTCTCTGGGCTCACAGCTTAAGGGTATAGTCATCTGTCATGATGGAGAAATCCAAGTTGCAGGAGCTTGAAGCACCTGGTCACCTTACGTTGTAGTCATTAAGAGAGAAATGAATGCTGTACTCAGCTCACTTTTTCCATTTTATACAGTCTGAAATCTCATCCCAGGGAATGGCACCACCCAGAGCAGGCAGGTCCCCTCACCTCAATTAACCTACTTAAGATAACCCTCCACAGGCAATCGCAGAGGCCTGTATTCTAGGTGAATCTAGAGCTCATCAAGGTGACAATTGGGATTAGCCTTCACACCTCCCAAAGGCCCTTCTTCTTAATACCAGGCCTTGGAATTTTGGAAGGAGCACATACATTTGAACTGCATCACACACTAAAATATAAAGCTTTTCCCCCTTTCTTCCCAGCACTCTCTTTTGACTTATGGTGTTTATTTGCTAGTTAATGAGTTTCTAAGTAAAGAAAAATGAGGAAATTTAAGTTATTAACATGAATGTACCATTCATCCATATATTGTGTGCTGTCGGTTTTAAATGCAAATATAAGAGCATTTCACTAGTTTGCAAGATCACCGGAATTGCACGAGTTGTGCTCCATTGCCTGTACATGCATATGTATTTTGTTCTTACCAGAATGGTACACAGGCAGCAAAAAAGAAACTCACCTGTTTACTTTCTGCCCACTCTGCTTTCAGTTTCCTCATGAAGACAGGAGCGTTGGAAGGAAACCATAGGTTGCCTCATCTTTCACCTTCCTTCTCTGTCACCATTTGTAGCAGAAGCAGCTGATAAATACAGAAAAGTAATACAAGAAAAAATAGGATCTGGGGATATGGCTCAGTGTAGAGTATTCCCCTAATATGCATAAGGCTCCGCAGCAGCATCCCCCACCAAAAAAGAGCTCTATCTATCTATCTATCTATCTATCTATCTATCTATCTATCATCTATCTATCTATCTATCTATCTATCTATCTATCTATCTATCTATCTATGTTTGAGGCAGCATTTCATTATGTAGTGCTGGCTGGCCTGAAATCTGTATGTAGACCAGATTGGCCTCAAACTCATAGACATTCACCTGTCTGTCTCCTGAGTGCATGAACTGCAAAGCCTGATAGCTTTTTTAAAAAAATTGTATTACACTTAATTTCATTTTGTGTACTTTGGATGGGGGCAGGGCACATGATGCCACTTCCAATATGTGGTGGTCAGAGGACAAGTTGGTTCTCTCCATCCACCATGTGGGTCATGGGGATTGAACTCAGGTCATCAGACTTGACAGCAGGCATATTAATTTCACCGAGCCATTTTGCTGGCCCAACACTAGTTTTTTCCCCCTTCCTCTGCCAGGTTCATGGTCATTTTTTTGTTTTGTTTTGATGTTTGTTTTTGTTTTTATTTTTTTCCAAACACCTTGCCTTCTTTCTGTATCTGAAATGGAAAGTATGGCCTCCATAGGTTGTCAACTGCAATATCCTCAGTTGTGGATGTGACATGCTTTCCTTGTACCTATGTCAGTCATCCTGAGCTCTCAGGCCTTGTGGGCTCACCTGAACTCCATACTTAGGGCCATTGTAAACACTGCGTGCTAACGGAGCCCCAGAAAAGTCAGCGTATCTATGGTACACAGCTCCCTTACACATGTGCATGCTCTGATGGCCTGACAGAGATCACCTATGAGACACAGACTGAAACATAAACTTATTAAGAATGACAAGATATAGGCAGCCCAGCATTGAACCATCCATGAGGCCATTGTAATCATGAGCTCTAGTGACTGCTCAGTCTTTATGCTCATGAAGCTAGCCCTGTATGTGCAATGCTGGGGTATGCTTGTAAATACCGAATACCCGAGCATCTGAGGGAGAGGTACAAAATAAAATAAATCCAAAACCCTGATAGGGGACATTTTCCACCATGACTGATCCCAAGCACCAATGACATGCAATTGCTAAAGGCAGCAGAGGTAGATTTGTTCTGTGGTGAGCTGATATGAATTGGTGGGGATGGGGGTGGGGCTCCAGTACAAAAGGGAAGGAAGGAATTGATGGAGACAAACTAACACACACACATTGACTTTCAAAGGAGAGAGCAAGTGAGCCGTCCACATATGTGTGTACAGAATGGAAAAAAGACTGATGGAATACACACCCAAATGTTACCAGTGATTCTTTCTTGGTCATGGGATTAAAGGTGATAATAATGAAATAATTAGTTTTGCTTATCTGTAGTATCCACATTTTCTATAATAGATACGCATTACTCTTGTAATAAAAAATGATAAAAAGCATCCGCAAAACGTCTAGGAAAAGTTAGGGCAATCTTGAAAGCATAGGGTTTGGATGTGCAAGTTGCTACATGCCATGAATAATTTACAAATTAAATTGATTTTAAAGCACAGCTCAAATAAATTTGATAAGATGGGCCACAGTTACGTTCTTTCTTATCATTCACATTTGTACGTTTTATAGTCAATGAAGAGTGACAGCCACTATTTAGAATTCGAGTGAAGAACAGCCGTAACTATTTGTCACCTGCTCGGGCATCTAAACAATGGCCTGCCTGCTCACCTGCCCAGCCTGGGCAGGAGTGAGGGGACTGGAATCCACGTGAAATAACAGTTTCTCACGGCAGAGGAAGCCAGGAGGAAGGGGAGTCTCTTTGGAGAACTGATGAAAACACTAAGGATGGGCTGTCATGTGTCAGCCAGGCCCATGTGGGGGCACAGTGAAGGAAGGAGCGTCGGCATGAATGAAAAGCCACAGTCACTGAGTTTCACAAAGATGAGGCCAAGGAAGGAAGGCCTATTGGTGAAATTATCAAGGCCACTCCACGTAGTTAAAAGGGAGGTTTATTTTGTGGGTTAACTTACAAATGAAGGGATAGGTTGCAGGGTCTGGCAAAGGTATCACACAGTCTGGCGGTGTTCTCTGGAGAACTCTGCTCAGTCTACCTCCTGCTGGAGAACTCTGCTCAGTCTACCTCCAGCGTCCAGGGTCCCAGAACCAAGAGAGAGACCTCCTCTCGATCCTTGGTCTTCCGCTTCCTCCTCCGCCCCGCCTTGTGGGCATGACCATTACCGAAGCCTCAATGGGGGTTGGAACTTCCAGGCCAAGGCTGGGATGGCTATCCACTACAAAGGCCTCTAAGGACCGGCCCCTGAAGGACCCCTGGGAGTGGCAAGTTGTATCAGTGCTGGGTGATCATGAACCTGAGAGCCTCCCAGGAGCAGGTGGTAAACAGACATATTCTAACAGTGTGGACTATGGTCAAAAACCCATAGTTCCTTTAGGCTAGGCAAAGTCCTAGGTACCAGCTTCTCTGTGGGAGCAGGGAGGGAAGGCTCAATGTCTCCTTTGTCTGAAGTGAGGATGGTGAAGAGCCCACTTTACCTCCTCTGGGTTACATTCCATGACACCCTGCCTGGCTTTCCTCCAACCTTGGGGCTTAGGGCTCATCCTCACCTGTGGGGCGAGTTAAAATGTCTATTCTGAGGGTCTGGGGTGGGACTGAGGAATCTGCATTTCCAACAGGCTCCCAGGTGCCACTGAACATCTGGTTGGTGGGCTACAGTTAGCAGAAGGTTGACAGGGAAAGATGGCTCTGTTGTCCTTCCCTGTCTCAGGTTGGATTCTGATCAAGCTCAGGCCCCTTTGGGGCCACAGCTGGCCATGCTGCTCACTTTTGCAATGCATCTAGCTGTTGCTCTGGAGGAAGCAGCTGGGGTGAGTTCCCCACATCCCTTCTTCCTGTTTTGGTATTCGGTTTCTCTCCTGGCCTGTCTTTGCTTTGCCTCCCTCCTCTTTTTCTTCCCTGCACGCCTTCCTCTTTGCAACAGCCTCATCATTACTGCAGGAGATTTATTTTTAGAGTCAAGGCCACAGAGTTGCAGATTCGGCAAGGGCCTAAAACAAATCGACAAACGGAAAGTGTTTGTCTTTGAAGCTGGTGTGAATGAGGGGCCTGCTAGCTGGGCCTGTCAATACACTCTTATCTAGGCTTGTTTTCTGAGTCACCCACGTGGCTTGGCTTTCTTCCTCCTCCCAGATCAGAAAAGAGGTTAAAACATAAGAAGCAACTGAAATTTCCTCATCTCGCCCCGTGAGATCTTGGCAGATGCAGCTCTTAGCTGACCACCTCCACAGTGGTAGGGCGTGTCCATGACAGGGGGAAATAGAAATATGAGAAAGATGGGCTACATCCATTTTCCTTGAACCAGAAGTGAAGCCTTGGTGCCAGTGCTGTATGCAGGGGCCTTTGGGAGCCCTGTCCTTGGGAGCTACAGAACCAGTGTGCTGGATAAACTGCTCATGCCACTGTACTGATCCTTTGTTCTGCCAAAGGTCTGTCTGACTAGTAAAGTTAGGGCTGCATTTTTTCTAAGGCTTCTGAAAGTACATCTTTCTGGCTACCTCCTGTGTTCATCTTAGGTGGTATATACTGTTGGCTTCCTCTAACCTTACACAACTGGGAACCATTCTCATTTCCCAAACCTCCCATGTGCCATGTGCTCCCTGGAACATTACCATGCCCAAACATTAAACCAAGAGTTTATAGGCACATTTATCATTTATTTATTTTTATTATAGAGACCAATGGATTTCTGTGAGTTCCAGGCCAGCCAAGGCTAGCTCCATAGTGAAACATTGTCTTAAAAAAAATTGCATTTAGTGCGTGTGCAATACAGGAATATTGGGGTGTCTTTGAGAACAAATGGGACCTTTCTCAGGGAACTAAGGTCTTGGAAATTCCACAGCTACCCAAGCCACCCTGACCCAGTGGCTTTGGGGTTTTTGTCTGGAGAATTTGAAGAATGAAATTCACAGACCACAGAGGGTGAGTTTTAGAGAGCAGTCTGTATTAAAGATTCATAGGTGACAATGGCGGGTGGGCACACAAGAGCACAGCGCACCTTTGTAGCAAGAAGGGTCCCAGGAAATAGGGTACCATCAGGCTGCTAGTCTGAAGGCTTTTTTAAAAGGATTTATGGAAGAAACTTGGGTGAGGTGTTGGAAAGGGGCATGAGCTGGTCAGTCTAGCTGTCCCATCCAGGTATTCAGGCACATTCTCTTAGTTTCAGCCGTGTGCTTATGAGGCTGGTGGATGTGGCTATACCCAGTCATTCTTACCAGTATTTATTGAGTACCCACTATATTCTGGGCTCAGTTTTAGGCACAGGGATCAGGTGGTGAAGAAGGCAGCCCCTGTCCTCAGTATACTTCTACTCTAGTGGGGAGGCTAGATAGCAAACAAAACAATGAATGTATGCCTCAGCTGAGTTGAGCATTGGGAAAGGTAAGTGGAACTCTTTAAGGCAAGTTGGTTGGGGATCATGACCTTTTACATGCTAGACATCTGTTCTACCATTGTGTTACATCTCCAGTTTAACTAATTTTAATTTAAACTAACTAATTAGATTTAACTAATTTTAGTCTTGATTGTGGGAGTCCAGCTCTGATCTGCTTCTATCTTTTGAAGGGTTCTTAGGTGGAGGAGAGAGGAATGAGAAAATCAGATAGAAAGATAGTCATAGATGACAATGAGGAGAAAGAGACACAGGATAACTTGGGAGGGCCCTGGGTCAATACCCAGTGGCCCTAGGTGTTTATTCAAAAGGGCTTTTTATACACTACCAAGGGGAGAGGCAAAAGACCTCCCACTTGCAAGATCAAAGCACACTGTACAGCCAAGTGTAGACCCCTCTAAACACCTGGTAAACACACCCATGGCAAAATCATCTCCTTTCACAGCCCTGCTGGGCAAAGCAAGCTCAGATTCTGTGACCTTGAGTAAGGTCTCACTAGGAAGCCTCTGTGGGCTACCACACTTGATAAACAATTTTTAAAAAATGTCATGTGTATGAGTGTTCTGCCTGCATGTATGTCTTTGGGCCACCTGCATGTAGTGCCCAAGGAGGCCAGAAGAGAGCATTGGATCCCCTGGAAGTGGAATTCCCAATGGCTGTAAGCTACCATGTGGGTGCTAGGGACTGAATCCTGGTCCTTTGCAAGAGCAGAAAGTGCTTATACCCTCTGAGCCATCTCTCCACTACCCTCTTTGTTTTAAAGCCAGGGTCTCACTATGATGGCCACACTAGACTCAAACCCAAGCTCTTTGTGTCTCAGCCTTCCAGGTGGCTAGAATTACAGGTGAACACTTCTGTGCCTATCTGGAAAGGGCTTTTGAGTGAGTAGAGACCTAGACAAGATGAAGCAGATGGGGGCAAGGAGGAGCACTCAGGTGGAGCGACAAGCCAATGTAAAAGTCTTGGGACTGGACTGTATGGGGAGGGCTCAATGAAAGAGCTGGGGTGACAGGATCAGAGGGTGCCGTGCATAGAGAAGGTAGGTATGGGGTTTGCTTAGCAGGCAGGGCCAGGGTGGGAAGGTCTTGTAGGCCATAGTGAAAAGTTTGGAAAATTTTCTTGAGCATCAATGTTTCATTAGCTCAGGCTAACCTCAAAGGTGCTAATCTGATCATCTCTATCTTCCAACTGCTGGGATTACAAGCATGCCCACCACTGCTTGAGTTACAACTCTTGATAGGTACTCGTTACCAAGAGGACATGTTACAAGTGCCAACTGCAGCCTCTCTTCAGATGTGCTCAGCTTGGGAAGGTTAGCTCTCTTCTTCTTGTCTCCCATAGTGATGTAAGGAGCCTTAGCCACACACCTCTGATACCATAAACTTGGGCATGCCTTCCTGTTATCATGGACTGACTAGACTTCTGAAACTGTGGCCCAGGTTAGAAGCCTTTTTGTCTCTTCAGTAGTTTCTGTAAGGGATTTGGTTATAGCAACACAAACACAATACAGAAACGGGTCTGGTGCTGGCGGGCTTAATACTATTTGCTGAATGGATGAACCGAGCCAAGAAAATTAGTCAAAACCCATGGCGTCTCACGGAATGAAAAACCCTTGGCAGTTCCCATTCTCGAATCCTGCTTTCCCCAAACCTGCTTAGGTAACTCCTTTAGAGTTTTGGAGATATCTAGGAAGCTTTTGATCATCTCTTTCCATATCACACAAACAAGTTTGTTTCATGAAACCCAAAGAATTTTTTTTTAAAGATAGGATCTGACAATGTAGCCCTGGCTAGACTGGAACTGCCTCTGTAGACCAGGCTGTTCGGGAATTCACAGAGATCTGTCTGCTTCTGCCTCCTTTGTGCTGGGATTAAAGGTGTGTGATATCTTACCCAGCTTAACCCAAATAATTTTTACTAGGGTAATAGTGTAGCATTGAAATTTTTAGCAAGAATATTCTGTTCTCATCCTAGCCATCTCCTTGTCTTTTTTAGTTTTTAGCTAGACTACATTTCCCAGGATTCCTTGAAGTTAGGTTGGGGCCATGTGATATAGTTCTCTAGCCTCTGGAAAATGGATAGAAGTGATGTTGAACCATAAATTTCTCCCATTTCAGGTTTCCCCACTTTCTTTCTATTATCTTTTGACCTTGCAAGTCACCTGTTGAAGTTGGTAGTAGCATTTCTAATGAATGGACGGAACCTGAAGCTTGGATTCACAAGTTATCTTGTGGAAAGCTGTTTTTGGAATGGCTACCTGAAATGGGAAGGGAGAAGGAAATAAGCCTTTGTGAATTCCATGAGAACAAACAGAAGGACCTTGTATCTCAGGCAGGCCAATTGACTTCAAAGACAGTAGGGAAGATTCCTTGGGTAAGGTAGGCTCCATCTGTGAGGCACCTTTTGGCACTGTTATGACATTAGTAGAAAATATGAGGCCAAACTCTTTCCAGAATTTCCCAGGTTCTTTTTTTTTTTTTTTTAAATTTAATTTATTTGTATGTGCATTGGTGTTTTGCCTGTATAATGGTGTTCAGTCCCTTGGAACTAGAGTTACAGACAGTTGTGAGTTACCATGTGGATGCTGGGAACTGAACCCAGACCTTCTGGAAGAATAGTCAGTGTTCTTAACCACTGAGTCATGTCTCCAGCCCACAGATCCTTTAAGCAAATTTTGCCATAGACTTTCTGGCTCTGCTGGTCACAGAGCATCAATGTGGTGTGGGTAGAGGCTGCTGGAAATGGGCAGCTGCAATGACCCCGATCCCTCCATTTCATCAGAGGTGGCTTGGAACCAGGAGGACTTCTACTTTTTTCTTCATCAGTTCTTCTCCTGAGACAGATGGTTCTAATATCTGACTCTTACATTATTATGAGGCTGCACAGTGTCAGAAGGACTAGCCTGATGGTTTGGAGCTGTAGATTCTAGTCCCAGGTCTGTGCCACATGAGAAGGTTATGGTCCCTCTCTCAGCCAGTGTCTTGGTTTGCAAAGTGGAGATGGGGGTGATGGATGGGAGAAGAGAGGATTTTGGGAGATGGTGTCTGTGCCTAATAGCCTGTAATCCTGTATTTGCACATCAAATGGAAGCAGAATCCATGCGTTCTTGGAAATGAAATCAAAATAGGTTGTCTTTGTCCCTGACCTGCAGCTGAAACCGACCTTGGGCTGTAGCAGTAAGCTCTCCATGAAGGCTGCTTTTCATGGTCCTGTGGTGGTGGGCAGTGGTCCAGCAAAAGGGCAAGGTTGCCGTAGGAGAAAGAAGGCCCAGCCAAACATTGTATTGTTGCTGCATTTGTGACCCAGACTGACCATCACTGTGGAAGGCTGAATCGGGAAGGCCTGGCATGGGGCCAGAGCTGTCACCGTCTGGGCATCTGAGCCCAGAGAGCCCCTGAGGTCAGCTGTCTCTCTAGAGTGGAGAGCAGCCAATTCTCACTGTCTCAGCTGCCAGCTGCCACCAAATCACAGCAAAGAACCCTGAGTACCAAAGGCCACCCTTGCTGTCCTCATCTACATCTCTACCTGAAGCCTGGGGTGGGCAGGGCCCTGACACACCTAGGAGATGGTGTGTGTATGTGTGTGTGCCTCTAACCATTGGTGGGCTGTGCACATCTTTAGCACCCAATGAGTTCTGTGGGTTCCTTCTTAGACTAGTGTATTTCCATGCACAAAATAGGATTACAGAGGAAACCAATTAGATTGAAATGCAGTTATCCAAATATTAAAAAACAACTTTGTGGGGCAATAATAGATGTGCTTTTTCATTAACACATTAAAGAACAAGATTTAGTGGCAGATCTAATAACTACCATCGTTCCCCATTAGTGAGGGGGTGGGAGCAATCTTTAGAGATAGCAACTCCCAAGAGCTCAGAGGATAGCTGTGGTTTCTGCTGGTGACGGTCACCGATGCTATGGGGTGAAATGGAAGGAAGTGCTTGCTTTCAGTTAGAGGTTAGTGACACTGAAGACACATTCTCTCCCCCTACCCCAGTCAAGTTCATAGACCCCTGACTACTGTTTATGGACCCCCTAGCCTAGTAGAAGATGGCTGTTAGGAGACAGGAACACACTGAGGTGTGGCTGGGGTCACCTGGTGGTAAGAGCGTTCTTGCCTCGCGTTCAGCAGGGCAGGTGAAACTACTCAGGGTTGGCTAATTAGAGCAGAGTGCTTTCTCCCTGCCACCCTGCCTGTGGTAAGCACAGCTAATTGATGGTGGTAGGAGCCCAGAGACACAGAACCTTTCTCAATCCGGCACTCTAAGCAGCCATCACTAACCGATTGGACCTGGCACCAAAATGAAACCAATTTGCCATTCCAAGGCTGGAAGCTCTCTAAGGCCTGTTCCAGCCTGACATCATATGATTACCCATGATTAAAATACGCTCCCTGCCCACAAGGAACTTCTGAACCGCCAAGTGTCTTAGAGGTCCTCTCGGAGCAAGCAGGGGACCCACCTCCACACAGCTCCTCACCAGGCGTTCAGTCATTTCACAGTCAGAGCATCGATTTTACTTTTCGACTTGTAATTTCCACCTCCTGGATTCCATTATCACTCGCTCAATAGACGACGGCTCGCCATTTCTCTGGCCACGGCTCTGAGACTCATGCATTGCTGAGCAGAAGCAGAAACGTTGCCTAAAACACATTACTACCTGGAAGTAATGATTGGGTTTTAACACAGTCAAGACCTTGATAGTTCTGTGGATAAGCAATCACTCCACCTTCCTCCTTCCCCAGTCACCTGACTTCCCAGAAGGGATTTGGAATTAACACCATGTGCTCAAACCTTAAACCTGGGCTAGCTCTGTCTTGCCCAAGATCCTCATGTCCCTATGAATGACCCTGCAGTCACAGGCTGTCACCTCTCTCCTTTCAGTTATATCTCCATTGACTGATTCTTTGAAAAAAAGAAAAAGAAAAAGAAAAGAAAAGAAAAAAACCCCGAAATCTCTTCATCTATTGCTGCTGGAGGCATATCTTTATGGATGTAGCCAGGGACAGGTGATGAAGGGCAGAAGTTTTTGGTCAGTGGCTATGGATGTGCTCACCAACTCCATCCATAGCCTCAGCATTACTAGGTCAGAAAAGTAGGTGTTGGCTTCAGTGAACCTGAGCATCCTGGTGTGGCAGGTGCTCCAGCAGGGGCATTCTGGTGTGCCTACTGGAATAGATGCTGAAGGCTGGAAATGGGAGCCCTATGTGAACACACCAGTACCTAGCCAGTCACTTTTGGAGGGCCTAGCTGCTTTGTTCTAATTCCACGACATGACCAGCAACTAGACTGAGCACAGCTGGGGCCAAACTGAGGCCGGTCTACCACAGCTGCAGCCAAACTGAGGCCGGTCTACCACAGCTGCAGGGTGTTGGCAGGTGGTGGGCAAGGTTAGGAGAGGAGAGGTTCCATTGTAAGATAAGGCATTGGAACTTTGCTTTGTTCTGAGTCAAGAGGGGCTGGCCATTTTTTTCCCCTAGGGCATGAGGATGATGGCTCAGCCATGACCCTTTCTATGCCCGAGAATGCCACCCTCCCTTTGGCCCCCCACTGACCAGTTTTCTGGGGACTTAACTGCCTCACCTGTGACTCAGTGTTAACAAAATTTCTAAATCCAGGCCAATTAAATTCCTGGGTGTCAGCTACCTGGGTGGTGGTGGTGGGGTAAAGGGTATTACAAGATTACAAGATTCAGTGGCAATGGTGACCAGCTGACAGAGCAAGTGGGGCTGTTTTCATCTCTAGATGCACCCCTGGGTGTTGGGCAGGCCCTTGGCAGATGATCAAGGGTTGAGCCTACTTCCTGGTTTGGAGGACCAGGTCCTGCATTCTGAAACAGGAGCAGGGTCATCTTTTAGCCTTGCTTGGGCAAGGCCAGAAGGTACCCACCTCATCCATGCACTCGACTACCACAGCTTTACTTAGATCTGAGACATGCCTAGGATGCTCTAGGGCCATCCCTGTTTTCAGTGTGGATCAGAGTTCAGAGGACACCTGCTCAGGTTCTTCTGTCCAGAAACAAAGAACTGGACTAGGGGCTGGTGAGATGGTGCAGCCAGTAAAGAGAGCCTGATGGCCGGAGTTGGATCACTGGACCCACACAGTGAAGGAGATAACCAACTCCAGCAAGGTGTCCTCTGACCTCTACGTGTATGTCATAACATATGCTCATGTGCACATGTGCACATAAATACACAAACACATGTGTATGCATACATGCACAGAAAAAAATAGATAAATAAATACATAAATAAAGTAATAATAGAAGATAATTGGACCAGGGATACACGGATAGTGATGGAAATAGTTGATTAAGAAAAGAAGGACACTTCCAAGAATGACCTTGACTAAAAGCTGGGGAAGGTACAAGGCTCAAAAGCTCTTGGGCCCTGAACATCATGACCCTTTTTGTATAGGTTGCTTATGTAATACCTGCCTTTCCCACACTTGGGGAGCTTGGAGTTTTCTCACTCATAATCTGTTTTCTTGTTTCCATCCTGTGCTTGAGGGGTTTCTGGTCATCTACTGCCACTGGCTTTTGCATGTTGACCGTGGTGCCTCTTTCTCCTGTGTTTCTCTCCAGCCACACCCTACCGTACGTACAAAAGAGGTAACCGAGGCAACTTGCCCAAGAGATGTCAGTGCTGGAGTTTAAAGCCCAGTGTGGCTCCAGAGCCCATGTTCTGTATGAAGCCACTAAATGAGTCCCCTCCTCCCCTTCCTGGGGTAGGAAGGAATCAAAGGAAAGGGATCCACTGGAAGAATTTTGTGATTTTTCTTAGGAGGACTATTTTCTTCCAGAGTTCCTTCTTCAACCCATGTTCTGACCCTGGGGAAGGATATTTAAAGTTTTCATGTGATGGAATAAGTCAGAAAATAGAAAAAAAGGTTAACTGTACAGATAATCAAAACTGCTTAGCACAAAGGAAGAAAAAAAAATCAAACTATGATTCCCATACAAAAAACATACCAGCCTCTATACAAAAAAATATGGTTGTTAGAGTTATTTTGTGAAAGAACTCACCTGAATTGATGAGAAAATATTGATAAAAAGGAAACATACAAAGATAATCCACAAGAAAGAGATGACAGCATCTCAATATGTTATTGTTTATATTAAGCAACTAAAAAGTTACAAATACAATTGTATGTAAAGTTACTAAAATACTATAATGCTATTGAACACTTGAGACATCACAGTAAACACAAATGTACAGAGAGTCTATGATGGGCATGGTAGTACACGCCTGCAATCCAACACTTGGAAGGTAGAGGCAAGAGATCAGGAGTTCTAGGGCAGCCTTGACTATGTATTGTGTTCAAAGTCAGGCTGCACTACACGAGAAAAACAAACCCCAAATAAAACAAAGAAAAGAGATGCTCGACATCATTAAGAAAACATATGAGCCAGGTGTGGAGGCTGAGAGAAGCGGGCAAACATTGTGAGTCTGAGGGCAGCCTGGTCTACATAGTGAGATTCTGTCTCAAACAAAACCAAATCCAACCAAACCCACACAAAAACAAACACTACCACCCAAAAAGCCACCAAACAAAAGCTGAAAACCACAGTGAGATCTGGCTGCATGCCTATAGGGTCCAAGAAAGGAAGAGGGAGTGAGGAGGGAGATAGGGAGGGAGGGGAAGAGAGAAAGGAAACATGGAGCAAGATCAATGGAAGAAAAAAAGTAGAGAAGGGATGGAGGAGGAAAGGAACAGAAGGGAGGGAGGAAAGAAAGTAAGAAAGACAGAGAGGAGGGAGGGAGAGAGGGAGGGAGGAGGAAGGAAAGGGCAACAGAAAGAGGATATGGAGAAATTCCAACCCTTCTAACGTCGTGCTGGAAGTCTTACAAGGTATAGATACTATAGAATACAGACTCACCACATGGTCCAGGTATACAGCCAAGTCCACACAACAACTTTACACATGGCTGGGGGGATGGCTCAGCAGTTAAGAACACTAGCTGCTCTTCCAGAGGATCTAAGTTCAATTCCCAGCACCCATATGACAGCTCACAACTCCCTGCAATTCTAGTTTCTAGGGATCCTAGGCCTTGGCCTTCCAAGGCCCTACACATATGTACATATTACCGCCCCCCCCCGACACATACACATAAACATAATTAAAAACAATAAAGGTAGATAAAAATGTTATATAAATGTTTACAATTGCAGTAGTCATAAGAGCTCAAACACAGAGACAAGCTAAACATCCATCAGTGCTTAAATACTGTGGCATGTCTATACAATGGAATATTGTTCAACCACACAAAGGAATGAGTAATTTGTTCTATAATATGGATGGATCTTCTAAACCCTAATAGGGGCTGGGGAGATGGCTAAGCTGGTAAAGCATTTGTTGTGCAGACATGAGGACCTAAGTTGGGATCCCCAGTGCTCATGTGAAAGCTGGACTTGGTGGCTAGCTAGCATCTGTAACCCCAGTACTGTGGGAAACAGGATATTGGGAGCTTATTGGCCAGCAAGCCTATCCAAAACAACCAGCTCCAGATTCAGTGGAGCTGAAACCAAGTGCCTCAAAACCAAGATGGAGAGCAATAGAGAAGGACACCCAGTGTCCACTTCTGGCCTCCACACTTGCAGACATTCGTGTACACACACACACACACACACACACACACACACACACACAATCTTATGCTACATAAAGAAAGCAGTTAAAAGATTCCACATGCTTGGGAGCTAGAGAGGTGGCTCAGTGGTTAAGAGCATTGACTGCTCTTTCAGAGGTCCTGAGTTCAATTCCCAGCAACCACATGGTGGCTCACAACCATCTATAATGAGATCCTGTGCCCTCTTCTGGCCCACAGGGACACATACAGACAGAGCACTGTATACATAATAAATACATAAATTAAAAAAAAAGATTCCACATGCTGTGTGATTCCATCTATGTGAAGTGTTCATAAAAGACAAATCTATTAGAGATGGTAAATAGATTATATCAGTTCTAGAAGCTTGGAGGGCAAGTGTGTAATAAAAATGTTTTAGAATTAGATGTTGGCCATGCTGCAAAGCTGTGTACATTAAATTTCTTTTTTCACTTTTAAAGAGAGTTTTACTATGTAGCCCAGGCTGGACTAGAATTCATAACACTGCCTCCTAAACACTGAGATTACAGGCACATACCACCGTATGTGTCCACTCTAGCTCAATTGCTTTGGCCCTCACCAATCCAGAACTTTCTCTGAGTGCTCAAGAACCCCACCCAAGGGCTTGCAGGCAATGCACATGGAGCATCTTCCAGTTAATGATGGATGGGGAATACCTCAGTTTCCCCATCTCTCAAATGTGGTAATGCTGACGTGTCCTTTAAGAGGTCTCGCTGAGCCACCCCAATGTCTCACTCTGGTGACTTGCCCATTTACTTGTTCTCTCTTTCCCACTCACTGCCTGTCTTGCTTCCTTTTCCTGTTGCTGTGATAAAATACTCTGACAAAAGTAACTTAAGGGGGAAGGGGCTTATTCTGGCTCACAGTTGATGGGTATAGTCTGAAGGGACCCTGGCCAGCTAGTGCCTGGTGATCATGGTTCTGGCAGGCCTTGCCCTTCTCCCCATTCCCTCTGCCTTGCTAAAAACCATTAGATTACATTCCTAAAGCTACTCACCAAGGGCTATTTCCTTATTTGGCCACTTCCTCTTCCTAAGACTGAGTAGCAAAGTCCAGCAATCAAATCCCCCTTTGGCTCATCTAATTAACATGCCCAATTAAAAATTAAACACCTCATCTTAACACAAAGTTCCCCTCTTTCCCTTTATAAACCACCATTTTCCCATGGTCCACATCTGTCTCCTGTCTACCCAGAGGCAGTTCTTTGTCCTCCAGGACAAACACCCCTGCCCCCTCTCCCTGTTCCCTGCCCCCTCTCCCTGTTCCCTTCCCCTTCTCCCTCGTCCTCTATCTCCTGTCTTTGTCTCTTATCCCCTGCCCTCTGTCCTTCTGGGGCAGATAAATCTCCTTTGTGCTGAGAACTTGGTCTTGGGGTCCTGAGCCGATGCTGGTCCTTTCACAGTCCCTCAAGCTGTGGAAGTCAAAGTGCAGGCATTTGGAGCAGCTGATAATTGGGAAACAGAATGGGATGGATGCTTGCTGGCATTCAGCTTACTTTTTATTCAGGCCAGGACCCAATCCCAAGAATGATGCCACCCATAGTGGGTAAGTCTTCCTGCCTTAATTAACCTGATCAAGATACTCCCCACCCCCAGGATCCCAGGGGCTTAACTAACCTAGATAATCCCTCACAGGTGTGCCTAAAGGCTATCTCTTAGAGAATTCTAGATCCTGTCAGGTTGACAACACAAATCATCACATTGCCTCACTCTTGAATAAATCATGGGCCCCAAGTCTTCTGGTCACTCGCTGTATGAACTTTGGCCTAGAGTACTGTATGTAAAGAGCATGACCAAGGGCATGACAGTGGGCATGGGTTCTCGGTGACATCCAGATTATTCATGATTAGGAACCACTGGGGAGAGGCTTTTTTAGTATTAATGGTGTGGTGTTCTACTTGTACTGTACACTTGAGGGGTTCAACTCAAGCCAGACTGCAAGAGCAGTTTCCAAACACAGTCTGACCAGTTAAGGATGGGAGCCTGATAAATCCAGAAAGTCGTTCCAGAAGTTATAGCTCCCTTATACTCCTGTCCCTCACTCAGTCACTCCCGAGGGTTGGTGGTGGGATGAATAGGGTCACGGTTGGGATATTAGATGTGCCTGGAGGGAATAAGGATATAGCTGTTGGTAGACCGAGGGCTCGCTTAACATGCAGGAAGTCCCAAGTTCTAGCCCCGGCACCAGAAATTGGATGTGCCTGTAATCCCAGCTCTCATGAGGTAGAGTCAGGAAGACCACAAGTTCAGATGCATCCTCTGCTATGCACTAAGTTTGATAGTGGCCTAAGCTAAGTGAGAAAAATGGTACCTGAGAGATGGGGCCCTTTTGGAATCCCACGTGTCTCTGTGGCCCAAATCCCACAAATGAGGGTAACTTGATCCATCTCTGCCTGGGATGCCCACAGTGCTCTGGGACAAGGTTAACAGGCCCAGGGGCTGTGACTGGACCTCTTGTTTGCCTGATGGCCTTCATCCTACCTGGACCTAGCTGGATCTCCTTTGGCACCAAGGAAAGCTGTTCCTAGCCTTGAGGCTGGGCCAATGGTAGGGGCCCTGGGGTGACTGGTCCTCCTGCCCCTTCACTGTTGTCCTGGCTACAGACTCATTTGTTCTCAGTCCTGGCCTTACACACACAGCTGACTGACTTCTTTCTCAGAGTCCCACCCCCACGTGTATGTGTGTGTGTGTGTGGGGGGGGTCGGGGGTCCTCTGCCCTGTGTGCCTGGCACCTGCTCTTAGGACATTGGCCAAAGTCCTGGTACACAGAGGAGAGCTCTTGATAAATGTGGATGAAAGTGAGGATGGTTTTTCTGAGCTTTGGCCTGGGCATCCGCGGGGGGCCTTGAGTTACTCCCCAGAGCATGGCTGGAGGGATGTGAGGACCTTGGAGGCTGCCTGGGCTGCTCAGCACCTCCAGCCTTTCTGCCACATTCTTTTTCTCAGATTCCTTTGCTGGCTGGATGCCTGGCTGGAGGAGCAGCTAGGAAAACAAACAAGAAGCAGTGAAGGGAAGGAAGGCTGGGGGCTGTGCTGAGGGCCGCAGGGCCTGGAGCCCAGGAAGGGGAACGGGAGACATGTTGCTGCCTGCCAGAGGCCAGTCCAGCTCCCTGGGTGTCCTCACAGAGGCAGTCCACAGGTGCTTCTTGGTGTCTGCCATGTTTAACTCTCTGTTCTCCAAGCCCCAACTGGCTGTTGACTGAAAATACTCCGAAAAAGGGCCTCTCTTCCCAAGTCAGCTCTGAGGGCTTCTCTCACAAAGAGCCTTCCTCTTGAGGCATGCTAGGGTGCCCTGCAGAGGGTATGGAGGACAGGAGGCAAAGTAGTCAGTGGAGGAGTTTGAGTGTACCCTGAGTTTGTAGGCCACATAGACAGCTTATTAAGTCTGATTATATTTTAGAGTAGATGAAGAACCAACCATTTGTGCACTGGAACTTGGGAAGGCCCCTAAAGATGTGGACCAAAATCCAGACAGAGAAAGTGGCCCATAACCAGCCTGACTATTTTGTCCTCTACCCTTCTGTGGAATACCCAGGCTAGGGTTTATTTAGGGTGGAGCTGTCAGTCAGCCAAGGTCACAGCCACCAGCTCTAAGCTCTTGAATTTGTGCAACTCTCCTGGTATCAGGCTATGTGGTAACTGGGAACCTGCTAAAGCCCAGAAGCAAGTGGTTGAGCAATGTGTGATTTTCCTAGATAACGCTCATGAGGCCACTGGTCAGTGGGAACGGGGCTGGGGGTGGGAGGCTGCAGTTGAGGGCCTGGCCCTGTCAGGTAGCTCTTCAGTAGCCAAGGAAGACCACCAAGGAGCTGAGAGCTCAAGGCAGGCCTTATGTAGAAGCCCTGGGTGAACCATCATAGCGGCTGTCACAGGGTAGTGGTGATGTGGCCACCTTAAACTTGAGTGCACTTTGAAAGCAGGACCCTGACCACCCAGTTTTCCTGTCCTCTTGGTTCTCTCCTGGTACCTGACAACTGGTAGGCATTTACTAACTATCTGAAGACTGATAAAGTTATGGGACAACTCAGTCCTTGGCCTCTCTGGGAAATACGCTGTTTCTAAGATGCCAAGGGGACAGCCCGCTCAGAGGCTATAGGACAGTGGCCCTCAACCTTCCTAACACTGAGACCCCTCAATAGAGTTCCTCAGGCTGTGGTGACCTGCGACCATAAAATTATTTTGTTGCTACTTCCTAACTGTCATTTTGCTACTGTTCTGAATCATAATGTAAATGTCTGAGAAGTAGGAGATGTGAGATGTGACCACCAAAGGGGTCATGACCCACAGGTTGAGAACCACTGCCCTAGGGACCAGAGGAACTCTTGTCATGCCACATGCAGTAGGCCTTATTCAGGCATTATTTTATCTAAAATCTATTTATTCTTATTTATTGTTATCATTGTATGTATGTGTGTGTGTGTGTGTGTGTGTGTGTGTGTGTGTGTGTGTGACTGTGCACATATGGAGATCATAGGACAACTTGGGGAAATCAGTTCTATCCTTCTGCCTTGAGTGCCATTACATCATCAGACTTGCTTGGCAAATGCTTTTTTTACAGTGCAGCCATTTCACTGGCCCCCAGCCATTATTTCCTGTAGATTTCCAATGGAGTTCAGAGTACCAGGGAGGAGATGCTGGTCAGTGCTCACTAAGGAAATCATTGCTCCACTATGTCCAATTAGCCTGCATTGGAATCTACTGGAGGAAATAGAGTTGCAAGGCATTCATTGTCTGCAGCTTTGTCCATTTATTTTTTATTTTTTATTTTTTAAGTTCGAACTCAGCAGATACAGAGGAACAGAAAGAGGAATGGGAAGAGGGCCTGCTTTGCTACCTTGCAAGATCTGTAGGGTAAGGAAGCTGGAGCTGGGGCAGGCAGTTCTGGACTTCTACTCTGGGACCCAGGAGGGAGGTGGGTACCAGAAGTTAGGTATGCCTTGCCTTGGGGGGCAGTGTATTGACCTCTGTTTTTTTTTATTGGGCAATCTGGGGAGTGAATGTCACAGTTTGAAGGAGGTATCCCCAGATCATCTGATGGGTCTCACCGTGAAAAGCAAGCTCAGTGAGTGGCATGGTGTGGAGAATAGAAGTGCCCTTGGCTGCTGGGGTTAGCAATGGTGCCTGGCAGTTCCCTGGATGCCCCTGCACTAGAGATTGTGAAAGACAGCCAGAGTTAACAGCCGGTAGATGTGGATCAGGGGACCACTGAGGGATAGCACAGCCTCTTCAAAGGTTCAAAGGCATGTCTTTCTACTCCAGTCAGAGAATACCATCTATACCTTACCATCACTATTCTAGGGCCAACCAAGACACTCAACTTCAGAGGGCTGGAAACTCCCAGGAGTCCTGTTGGTGATGGAGGATGTTGACAGTGTTTCAAGACCTAATTCCCTCTTGCTGTTCAGAGTGTGATCAGTTGAGCAGCAGCCTGGGGAAAGCCTGGTGGCTCCACATCAATGTACCCTGCCCGCATCGAGCCCACAAGGCAAGACAGCACCTGCAATATCTGCACTGTTTTCCTTTGTTTTGTCTTGCTATGTATCCAAGACTGGTCTCCAAGTCCACAGTAGCCAAGACTGACCTTGAACTTCCTTTCCTCCTGCCTCAGTCCTCCCAAGTCTCCTCACACAGGGATGCACTTTAACAAGTTCCCCTGGGACTTGTGTGCACATTAAAGTTGAAGAAGTGCTGGCCTTGGTTCTGTTCACCGCCCTTGCACATCCAAACACTGTTTTCCAGAAGAGAGAGCTGGTAGGGCAGACATTTGAGAAAGGCTGGGCATTCACCTAAAGGATCGTTTAAAACAGTAGTTTTCAACCTATGGGTTGTGACTCCCACAGGGGTTGTATCTCAGATATTCTCCTCCTCCTGCTCCTCCTCCTCCTCTTCCTCCTCCTCCTCCTCCTCCTCCTCCTCCTCCTCCTCCTCTTCCCTTCTTATAGCCCTGACTGTCCTGGAACTCCCTTTGGAGACCAGGCTGGCCTCGAACTCACAGAGATCCACCTGCCTCTGTCTCCCGAGTGCTGGGATTGAAGGCGTGCGCCGCCGCCGCCGCCACCACCACCTGGCTTTACATTATGATTCTTAACAGGAGTAAAATGATAGTTACGAAGCAGCAATGAAAAGAATTTTATGGTTGTGGGTCACCATGTCACTATTAAAGGTCTCGAACCACTGGACTCTTGTTTTGCTCTTACTCTGTGACATATGTGTAACTCACACGGCATCATCCCACCCCCTCCTGTGCTTTGAAAAGAAGTGATCAGCTGGCAATGACATAAAGGACTTGCACCTTCCTTTGAACACACCCGACTGTGGTGTACATGAGGGAGTGGAGTGTGGGCCTGCTCTGTGAAGATGCAGGCACCTTGGTCCCCATAGGGAAGCCACAAAGCCAGGCAACTGCAGAGATGGCAGTAGATCCCTGCTCCCTCTCTTCCTTCCTTCCTTCTTTTCATTTCTCTTCTTTTCTTTCCTTTTGGTTTTTTGAGACAGTTTCTCTGTGTAGTCCTGGCTGTTCTGGAACTAGCTTTGTAGACCAGGCTGGCCTCCAACTCAGAGATCCACCTGCCTCTTCAGTGCCAGGATTAAAGGTGTGTGCCACCACACCTGGTTTTTCTTCTTTCCTTCCTTCCTTCCTTCCTTCCTTCCTTCCTTCCTTCCTTCCTTCCTTCCTTCCTTCTCTCCCTTTCTCTTTCTTTTAGACAGGTTCTCAATGTATAGCCTCAAATGACCTAGGACTCCCCACATAGACCAGGCTGGCCTCAAATGCAAGGAGATCTGCCTGCTTCTGCCTGGCAAGTGCTGGCATTGAAGGTGTGTACCACCACACCCGGCAGAGTCCTGTGCTGGCATGGAACTCAGAGCCAGAGCGTGCTAGGCAATCACTCTCCCATAAAGCTACATCCAGAGCCTCAGGATGCTTTGACCTTGGCTTTTTGCCACTGCTGCTCAAAGTGTACTCTGGTGCTAGTCCACAGTCTGCCTGGCACCTGTCCTCAGTGAGCCTAGTCCAGAAATTAGGAGCAAGTGTTGGGAAACTTTCATAGCATGTTGACAGAGGATTCGGATGTCTGCTAAATTTAATAATAAAGGTCTGAGCTGGCGTTTCATACGTTGTGTTTCTTTTTCATTTCCTTTTTCTAGCAAATCATTTTTATTGTATCTGCCTATGACAGATTGAAATTAATTAAATCCCCACCCCCAGCCCCCACGACTAGCCCTTTATCTGAATCTCATTTAAGGAATACTGCTTTGGGGCCAGGGAAAAGGCTCAACTGGACTAAAGACACCTGCCACCAAACCTAATGACCTGAGTTCAGTCCCCAGGTGGAAGAACTAACTGCAAAAAGTTGTCCTCCACATCTCTCTCTCTCTCTCTCTCTCTCTCTCTCTCTCTCTCTCTCACACACACACACACACACAGTCAATAAAATGAAAAATTAAAAATACTGCTTGAGTTTGGGTCATCTCAAATCCGGAAGAAATTTGAAAGTCAGGAAACAGCAAACGCTTGCCTAGCCTGGCTAAAAACAAGTGAGCAGCCAAGTTGAGGGGCCAGACTGATTTGGCAAGTGGAGCTCATTCTTCGCCTGTCCTCAAGTGTCCCAGAGCTTTCTTTACCACAGAGAAGGGGGAGGGCAGGCTGGGGGAGGGGCTTCAGCCAAGGCATTCCATCTCTCAGCTGTCAGTTTCTCCCCTGGCGACAGGGTCACCTGCAAGGAGGACACTGTTTTAGCAGAAATGTCCAGGCACCCTTCTCTCCCCGCCCAACCTGGCGCTCTCTCATCTGGCAAAAGAACAAGCCATTTCTTTTTATGAGCCTGCAAACCCCAGCCTTCCAGCCTCCTAGCTGGCCAGGTGCCAGGCGGGGCCTGACACACAGGCCGACATCCCTACCCAGACCCTGGGCCCTCTCTGTTCTGAATTCTGGCGCGGCTTACTCACCGCGCTCTGCAGAAGCTCCAGGGAAGAGTTGGAAAGAATCAAGGCCTAGGCCCTCCTAGGGGCTTGCTGGTAGCCATCTATCAGCACTTTCGCATTCTGGCCAGGCTGAGGGTGTCCAACAGGGAACCACTGAGCCAGGACCGAAGTTTCAGAGTCCCCTTCCCCAAGGTGGTCATAGTCGCGTAAGGTGTGTAAATGTCCCGACGTCCTTCCCCACAGCACTGTCAATTTCTGTGTGAGGATGACTGGAGAGGGAGGCCACACATTGCTCAGGGACCCTCAGACCACCCGGCCTCTCTGAGACATGCGCCCTGTCCACCTGCAGTCCCCCCACCCCACCCCCGGGTGTCTGGAGGCGGCCTGTCAGATTAGCCCTGCGGCTGGCCTCCTGTTTAATGAGTGTGGCGCCTGGTGTGCGGCTCAGGCCCTGCTTGTTTAGACAGCCTTGCAGGCTGCGCCACGCGTCCCCCACACCCCACACCCGGCTGAGAAGGGGCTTCCCCTGGAGAAAGCCAGCTCTTTTATTCTTTCCCAACTGAGCCTGGCTGCTCCCGCTAGGGTCAAAAGGGTCTTGGCAAAGGTCTGCTAAGGCCTGGAGTGCCTTATTTCCTCAGAGACTGAGGCTAGCCTAGGGGATGATGGGTGGTGGGAGACTCTGGGAGATGCAAGCTGGGAGGCAGCAGGGCGATAGCCTGGCACATGGCTGAGTTAGCCTCCCTGGGATCCATCTTTTGATTGCTTTTTGACAGGCGATGAAGGAACCATTTGGTCAGCATTAGATGGGTTCCTTGTTCTCAGTGTAGGGGACCCAGTGGATTCCTTGAGATGGAAAGAACCCCCGCCCCAAACAGAATCTTATGTATTCCAGGCTAGCCTCCAATTACCTATGTAGCTGAGGTTGTACTGCTGACTCTCCGGCCTCCACCTCCCTGAGTGCTGGGGTTACAGGGGTGTCCCACAACTAGATTTGATGGTATGCCAAGACCTAGAAACTAAGAATCTAGATGGAACCTAGGGCTTCATGTATGCTAGGCAAGCATTCTACTCCTTGAGCTCAGTCCCCAGCCTTGAGATAGGAAGATTCCTAATTTCTCTGCCATCTGGAAGCCAGGGCCTTTGTCAACCCCTCAAGACAGGGTTTCTCTGTGTAGTTTTGGTGCCTGTCCTAGATCTTGCTCTGTAGCCCAGGCTGGCCTCGAACTCACAGAGATGCACCTGCCTCTGCCTCCCGAGTGCTGGGATTAAAGGTGTGTGCCACCATCGCCTGGCTTCAAAGGCATTCTTAACCTGTTTCTCAGGCTGCCCCTTCACCTAATATTTATGTCCCACACAAAGGCCAGAGAGGACTTAAAACTTTGTATTTTTACAAAGTTTAAAACTATTTTTTATCATATTTTATGAAGTTTTGATTTTGAAATAGTTTCAGACTAGGAAAGCTGCAAAAATAGCTCCAAGAGTACCTGCACCCCTTTTATTCTGATTCCTCTGACGTTAGGCAGTCTATCTGGGTCCCTGCCTCCCTCCTCCCATCTCACGACTGCCCTGACAGTTTTCAGGTCAAAGCAGCAGAGAAGATGCACCTTTGATTCTAAATGTTTCAGTGTGTACTACCTGAAAAAATGAACCAAACCCCAGGACTTTTATCGTAACAAAACAGTTGGGCTGGTGAGATGGTACAGGTGAAGACACTTGCCTGAGTCCCATCTCTGGAACCCCACACAAAGGTGGGAGGAAGAAAGGTGACTCCACAAAGCTGTCCTCTGACTCCCACATGTGTGCCCTGGTAAAAGCCTCTCCCTCTCGCATCATACACACATACGCAATAATAATAATAATAATAATAATAATAATAATAATAATAATAATATAATCAGACAAAACATTGGGATTGAGGATGTGGCTTAGTTGGGAAAGTGCATGTCTAGTACACACAAAGCCCTGGTTCAATCCCCAGCACTGCATGATATCAGTGGGCACACTTGTAATCCTAGCATTGGGAAGTTGGAGGCAAGAAGCTAGCCCTTAAATTTGAGACCTTGTCTCAGAAAAAAAGAAGGCAGTGTAGGGGCTGGAGAGATAGCTCAGTAGTAGAGACCAGGCCCTGGCTTCTATTCCTAACATCATACAAATAACCAAAAACCACAGAACAGTTAATCAAAATCAGATTAACACCAAACTAACACCATTACCTGATCCATAGATCTTGTTCAAATCTCATCAAGTGCCCCAGGAGGGTCCTTTAGAAGGAAAGAAAGAGAATGCTTTTCTGGTGCAGGATCCAATGCAGAGTCACATGTCTGCAGTTCTGCCCTGGCTTTAAGCTGATAGCACTCCTTGATGTGTCTTCTCTAATGACATGAGCATGTTTGGAACACAGGCGCTTACTTTGAAGATGGCCCCATTGCTGGCTTTTGCTGCTGTTAACAAGATTTGGTTTCTGTATTGTTGGGCAGAAGCACCACTCCAAGGATGCATGTCCTCAATGCATAGCAACAGGAGCACATACATGTCCACTTGTTCTGCCACTGAAGATGTAACTGTGCCTATTGGCTAAGGTGGGTCTTCCTCTCTGTTTCCCTTTGTACTAAGGCATAGTCAAGGGGAGATTTTTGGTTTTGGGTTTTTGTTTTTTTTGTTTTTTTTTGTTTTTTTTAGACAGGGTTTCTCTGTGTAGCTTTGCACCTTTCCTGGAACTCGCTTTGTAGACCAGGCTGGCCTCGAACTCACAGAGCTCTGCATGCTCTTGCCTCCTGAGTGCTGGGATTAAAGGTGTGCCCACTACTACTCAGGGAGATTTTTTAAAGAGAGATCTGACTAGGTTACCTCTTCTTCCTGAGCCCAGTTGAAACCCTACCTCCTTAACCTGCCTCAGGGCCTTTGCATCAGCTGACCCTTCTGCCTAGAGTGTTTTTCCATCTAATAATCCCGTGTCAGATTTCTTAATGTCTTATAGGTCACCTAAGCAAGCTTCCTGATGGGGCCAGCCACAGCACCTTATTTTGGTTCTTAGCATGGATCTTGCTACCATCTGCTATTTGCCAATTTGCTAGCTTGTTGCCTATTTTTAACCCTGAAGAAGAAAGTCTGGACCTCACACATGTTGCTTGGTGTAGTGCTTGTGCCCCAGCACAGCCTACAGCTGTGAAATGAATGGCGATGGAGAGTTTGCTGAATGCAGGCTTGCTCAGTAACGCCTTGCCGGCTCAGGTCCGAACTCAGAAGTCTTGGAGTCTTGCCAGATTGTCTGTTGGCTGCAACTAGCTCTGCTGGGCTCGTGTTCAAATAGGGCAGATGGCTGCAGAGTAGCTAAAGGATTCTGTATGGCAGAGAGAGAGAGAGAGAGAGAGAGAGAGAGAGAGAGAGAGAAGGAAATGACCAGAAGGCATTATGAGACAGGATAGAGGGAGGTCTTTGAGCCCTAAAATAGGAATTCTCTTACCATTTTCCATTCTCCTTCCTTCCTTCCTTCATTCCTCTCTTCTCTCTTTCCAATGTTATTACTTTTGAGTCAGTATCTTTTTAAAAAATAATTTATTTATTTTTATTTTATGTACATTGGTGTTTTGCACGTGTGTCTGTGTGAGGGTGTCAGACCCTCTGTAACTGGAGTTCCAGACAGTTGTGAGCTGCCATGTGGGTGCTGGGAATTGAACCCAGGTCCTCTGGAAGAGCAGCCAGTGCTCTTAACCACTGAGCCATCAAACTCACCAAGCTGATTTTAAACTTACTATGTACCCTTAGTCTGTCCTGGAACTCACGATCCTCCTGCCTTAGACTCCCAAGTGTTGAGATTATATCCATATGCCACCATGCCTGGATCCATTGTTATTTCCCCTTAAAGAACTGGGATTGGGGAAGTAACTTAAGTTGAAAGCCTAAAAGGTATCCAGAGACAAGGCCTGCAGATGTTGGCAACTGCATGGCAGCAGGCACTTACCTGGCCAGCAAGGCTATATAGAAGAATGGAAGTGGCTGGGTATTCTGAGCTGGAAGAGTCTACTGGGTACAGAGGAAGTTAGCCTGCCTGATGTCTTCAAGTGTCAGATCAGCCCAGCTCTTGTAAGGGATTATTTCGCTCCTAGTTGCCTGTGCATCCAGGGAGGGAGTGCCCAAGTCGGAGCATGTGCCTGACCCCAGGGCTGCAAGTCAGGCCAAGGTTGTTTCACACCAAGGGAGAGGTGGGGGATAGGACTTTACCTATAAGTGTGTTGCCAGCCTGTCCTAGGAAACAGCTGTTTCCAGTGCTACTGCTAGTGAGGTGGCCATGGCCTGAGCTCCACCCTCTACTCCATCTTTGTATTGAAATTTCTTTTCTTATTTATTTTGTGTGTCTGTGTATGTATAGGTACATGTGCCTATGTGTAATTGTATGGGAACTAAAGGGGGCCATCAGATGTTCTGGTCTATCACTTTCTGCCTTATTCCTTTGGGATTGGATCTCTCACTGAACCTTAATCTAGAATGGTGGCCAGAAAGCTCCAGCAATTCTCCTGTCTCCATTCCCCACAGTGCTGGGAGCTGGGATTACAGGCACACCTTCAATTATACCCATTTTTAAAAATGTGGGTGCTGAAATTTGAACTCAGGTCCTCATGCTTTTCAGGAAGCATTCTTATTCACAGAGCCATTGCCTCAGCCCCTCTTTGTGTGTGTGTGTGTGTGTGTGTGTGTGTGTGTGTGTGTGTGTGTGTGTGTGTGTGAGAGAGAGAGAGAGAGAGAGAGAGAGAGAGAGAGAGAGAGAGAGAGAGAGATTGATTTCTAGGGCTTTGATGTGTAATCTTCTCTGTCCTGAAACTCACTATGTAGGCTAGACTGTCCTCTAACTCACAAAGATCCACCTGCCTCTCCCTCCAGAGTGCTGGGATTCAAAGGCATGCACCAACCATGCCTTACACCTGGCCTCAGACTTAATTTTGAGAATCCTGGAAATGTAATGGTCCACCTTGGTTATGCCATCAGCTTTTGTGACATGAAGTAAGACCTCTCAGGTACATCCTAACAGGTGACTCTTTATATGTAAGATGAGAAATGAGCACTGTCCCTGAGGCCCCCTTGGTTTGGAATCATCAGAGTCTGGGGGCCATTTTTGTAAAAGTGAACCTATGTACTCATGCTATCTAGTTAATAGCTTCTGGTGTGTGTGTGTGTGTGTGTGTGTGTGTGTGTGTGTGTGTGTGTGTGTGTGGTCAAGGTTGCTGAGAATCAAACTGAGGCCTTCTGGAAGAGCAGCTCATGTCCTTAAGCTCTAAGCTATCTCTGGGCTCTTACCACCAGTAGCTCTATTCTCATTTCAGCTCCCCAGCTCAGTTGTCTTAGGACTCTACCTTCTTCTTAAGAACCCACAAAATGAGGTTGGAACTTTCCAGCGGCCTCTGTGGTAGCCAAAGACCTGTCTGTGCTCTCATGCAGGATGTGGGCAGAGCAGGCAGCTGCTGCGACCACCTGCAACTCCATAGTAACCTACTCCAAACCTTAGGGACCTGAAAGGAAGACAATACTAACATAGCTCACTGGACATGCCCTTTGGGCAAGATGTAGTGAAAATGTCTCTCCCCTTCCTGTCAGCTAGGTGAGTGGGAGGGGTGGAATTATTTGAAAGTCTCCTCACTGACATGTCTGTTGGTTGCTGCTAGCTGTTGGGTGAATCTGTTGATCAGAACCTCAGTTGGCCTCTCTACATTATGGCTGCTGGATTTCAGTAGTGACTATGTCAAAAGGTAGATCCCTTGCTAACCTAGCTTTGGAAGTTGCGTCATTCCCATCATATTCTATTCATACGGAACCATTTACTGGGGGAGCCACATCCTTCTCTTAAGACAATAAATATAGCCGGGCAGTGGTGGCGCATGCCTTTGATCCCAGTACTTGGGAGCCAGAGGCAGGCAGATCTCTGTGAGTTCGAGGCCAGCCTGGTCTACAGAGCAAGATCCAGGAAAGGCGCAAAGCTACACAGAGAAACCATGTCTTGAAAAATGAAAAAAAAAAAAAAGACAAAAAATATAAAAAAATTTGGCAACCACCTTTCAAAGCCATCAACAGTACCTCACAGCTCCCTTTACTTTCATGCAGGACTTGGGGGAGGCTTTTTCTTCACAATGCCTGGTCCCCTGTTCACATGGTTACTCTTGTACCACCTGTCATTCTATGGTGCCTTTGTGGAAACCAGAGCAGAGGAAATTCAGACTTGCATGGACCAAGGCCAAGTTCGAGTCAGTAGCACTCTGCAGGGGACAAGAGTTTGGTGTGTCTTCATATGGGAAAAAGCCAGATTGCCATTATGACAGCATTTGGTGCAAGTGACACATAGACCCCAAACAAAGTAGAAATGACCTCTTTTTCACGAAGCCATCTAAGGTGAGTGGTCCATGGCTGGCATGGGAATTGTGCTCTGTGAAGTCTGTAGGGTTTAGGCTCTTTGCATCCCAGGACTCTGACACCTTAGATCACCAAGTGGCCTGGAGACCAGCATGCCCATGTTGTGACTAGTGGAAAGGAGGAAACACAAGTGTTTTGGAAGGAAGGCTCTCAGAACTCTCATGTGATAACTTCAGATTATATTTCACTGGCCAGAACTTCTCCACACTAGTACTCCTAGCTGAGGGAGACTGGGAGATGTAGTCTTTATGCTTGGTGACATCATGCCAAGTGAAAATTGCAGAAGCTCTTAGCATGGGGGAAGGGGCAGAAAAGAGACCATGGGTCAGGGAACAGATTCTGTCAAACTTATTAATTAAAAACTCTTATTCACAGGGCAGATTTACTCACTGATTTCCTGCCCCTGGGTAGAGAAAAACTCATGGTCTAAAATAGCAAAATATCTTACCATCTTTGTAGTTCTTTCCTCAGTTTTCTTAGGCATTTTCTCAAGTCGGACAATTTGTGGGGGGAACATATTGAAGGAGTTACAAATTATATGATAAAAACAAATAATCGTTTGTGTCAGACCATGATAGCATGCTTTATTTGGCTTTAGAATGGGAGCTGATGGCAGGTAGCTATATGTGTACACTACAAAAATATCCAAAGAGGGGTCTGTGCCTGGCAAGACTGTTTTTTAAATTGCCATAAAAGGCTGCTGTTTACTTTGGTAGAAGCGTGTGGAAACTTGCGTCAACTGGACTGGGTGTTTCTATTTATTCCAGTGATATTTTGGATCCTCTAATAGCCTAGCGCTCTGGGCAGGTGTCCAGTTGGCCTGCCCAGCCCATTCTGTGTATGAAGGCATTTAGAGGAACTTCACAACTTAGAAAAGACGTGCTATCTCCCCCAAACATACGACTTTGTCTTCTGTGGGTGAAGTGGGCCCCCATGTACTATGACTGCCTTGTTATGTATGTAAGTGGTAAGATTTGTTTGTTAGGGATACTGTAACCAATTGTCATGCATGGGGTGGCTTAAATAATACAGATGTATTTTCTCACATTACTAGAGGTTGAAAGCTTAAAGCAGGACCCTGTCCCTTCTGAAGATGCTAGAGGGACATAGGCTCTAGGCAGTTTTCCTAGCTTCGGCTATGTCCTTCACTTATGGCTGAATGATTCCAACCCTATGTGCATTTCTGCCTCTAAATATCCCCTTTTTATAAGGATTACAGTGGCATAAGATTAGAGGCCTGTCCTATACTATAATTTTATTTTAATTAATTGAATCCAAGTTCCAATTAAAGTCATAGAGTGAGGTACTAGGAGTGAAGAGGTTAACATACAGCTCAACTTGTATCGGAGACATCCATGTACAGAGTGATCATGTATGATTACATATATAAGTGTGTGTGAATGAGACTGTGTATGTCCATGATGTGGGTGTATATGCATGAGATGCTGCATATATGCCTAAGTATGTATGTGTGAGAGTGTATGTGAATGAGTATGTGTGTGAATGAGCATAAATGTGAGTATGTGAGCATGTGGATGTATGTACGTATGAGTAAATATGTAATCAAGTGGGAGTGACTAAGTGTGTGTGTGTGTGTGTGTGTGTGTGTGTGTGTGTGTGTGTGTGTGTTAGTTGAATGTTTGATGAGAAAGAGGCTTGCACACAGGCAATTGGAGCCTTGGTAGTGTTTGAGATTGCCTATTCCCATGCACCAGGTAGAGCATAACCACTACTGGAATGGGCACCTGGAGGCAGTGTGGGGTTCAGCTGCCTGTGGTGCTTGCAGAGGTATTTGATGCTTGATTTTTACAACTAAAGGCTCACTGCAGGCAGTGTAGACCGTAAGATTATTTTCCCCTGCAGCCAAGAAGTCCAATGCAGGACCATTCCTGGGTAATGAATTCAGTACTCACTGCTGTCATTGATGCCCTAGGTCCTTCTTTTCTGCTCTGTTGTCCTCAGCTTATCTATGCTGGCCCTCTGTCTTGTCTCTTGTTCCCAATATGGCTTCGTCAGCTCCTGGAGTAATATGCCAAAACAAGACCAAAGGCTTGTTGACAGAATGCTTAGTTCTTGGTCCTTTGCAAAGAGCCCTGACCGACTTCATCCCACGCCTCATTGGTCATAGTCATGTCACTGGGACAGTAAACTGGACTGTCATGTCTGGCTTTGACTCATGTGATGTCACTCTATGGCTCTGGGAAGGGCCAGCCCCCTTGATACAAATATTTGAATAGAAGCTAGTTCAGGTTGGCTATTGAGGGGTGGTGGAGGTCAGTGCGGAAGGTAATGCACTAGGTCTGCCACACAGGCTTTGAGCAGAGGGACAGGAATCAAGGTGGGGGTGGGGTGGGGTGGGGAGGGTGGTGGAGATGGGGAAGGGAAAGGGGATGTTCTGTCCAGCCGTCAGTCGATTCCTTCGTAGAATAACAGTCCTCATCAGGCACTGGGTCTGACTTTAAGCTGACAAATGATTTTCCCTCACAATAAAAGTACAAACAGAATCCTAATTAATGAATTTGCCAATAGCTGTTGCCTAGCTGATGGGCCTCAGCCCAGCTTCAGTTGCCAGACAGGATGAGTGAGTATGTATGTGTGGAGGTGGCCGTAAATCACCCGGGGCCCAGGACCAAGGCAGTCTGCTGGGGATCTTCCTAGGCAGCCCTTCTGACTGGAGCTCTGGCTGGCCATGACAGCCATGGAAACCACAGTAGCTTGACAATCGTGGTCCCCATGGGACACTCAGTGACTGGGAAAATCCTGCGATAGTGGAGACTGGTTCAGCTCACTGTGGCCGCTTCTTGGTGCTGAAAGAGAAGTCAGAATTTCCCTATGAGATCACTGCCTGGCTTTCTATTGTCTCCGAGTAGGTATTTTGCCTTTTTCTTTTACTATCTCTGCCTAAGGCAAGTTCAGAGCCTCTTCAGTGAGCTACCTGGCTTTGAGGAAATGCCTGAAATGCTTCTCTTGTTTGGGAGTGTTTGACAATCATTCGACAGCTACAAGTCTGACTACGGACTGGGTACAGGCAGTAGAGGGGAGATGAGTATAGGGGCGGCAAGGACAGATGAAGCCATCCATATGGGTATTGGAGAAAGCAGGGAGCAGGGACGAAGACCTCTTTGGGAGGTTGTTGTTTAGGAAGCCAACAGAAGGAGGAGGAGGCCTGGGGTGACTAACAGTTGGGACATGAAATAGCAGAAATAGCAGGGGTTTGGTTTCTTTATTTTATTTTATTTTTTGAGATGGGGGTCTCATGTAGTCTAGGCTGGCTTTAAACTTTTTAAGTAGCAGAACTCCTAATCCTCCTGCCCACACCTTCCAAGTGCCAGAAATGGCAGTTTTGACAAGACTGTAGGAAAATAGATATCATATACCAAAGTGGACAAGAGGCACAGACAGGCATGCTAAAGGATTGGCTGAAGCTCATGGCAGTGAGTGTAGATGTGCTATTCAGTTATTTTAAAGATCTATTTATTTTGTGTGTGTGTGTGTATGTGTGTGTTTGAATGAATGTATGTCATGTGTGTGAGGGTGCTTGCAGATGCTAAAAGAGAGAACTGGATTTTCTACAGCTGGGGTTACAGGTGGCTATGAGCCAACATGGATGCTAGGAGTAGAACTCAGGTCCTCTGGAAGAGCTGGAAGTACTCTTAACTGCTGAGCCATTTTTTTCAGGCATTGTGATGGTTAATTTTCATTGTCAACTTGACACAATGCAAAATCACCTCAGAAAGGAGCCTCAGTGAGGAATTGCCTAGATGAGGTTAGCCTGTGGGTATGTCTGTGGGGATTTGTCTTGATTGAATTAGTTGATTTGGGAAGAACTAGCTTACTGTGGGCAGCATCATTCCCTGGCCTTGGGCTCCTGGACTGCTTAAGAGTGGCAAACAAGGCTGAGCACAAGCATACAAAGTCATTTCTCTGCCCTTGACTGTTCTGTGTTGTAACTAGCTGTTTTAACTTCCTGCTGCCTCATCTTCCCTGCTAGAATGAACTGTAGAACCTGGAATTGTGAGCTAAAATAAACCCTTTCTCTACTAAGTTTCTTTTGTCAGGATGTTTTATCACAACAATACAATTAAAACTAATACAGTGGACCACCTGCATTATGAACAATCTCCATGGGCAATTCTGGACAATGGGCCATTACAACTTGACTCAGAAATGTTCCCCATAGGCTCATGCTTGGGATGCCTCCAGATGGTTGTACTACTTTGGGAAGCTCTGGAAATTCTGGGAGGTGGGACCTAGTTGGAGGAAGTAGGTCAAGGGGAACATATTATCCCTGACCACTTCTGGTCTCACCCTGCTTCCTGGATCTCACCACAATATAAATAGCTGTCCTCTGCCACACAGTCCCACTGTCGTGACATTCTGCTCCAGCACATGTGGTCAAGTAACTGGATGGAATTCTCTGAAGCTTAAGCCAGAATAAAACTCTTCTTCATTAAGTTACTTCTGTTAGCCTCAGTCATAATCACCAAATGATAAGACAAGACCCAATAAGTCACACATACTCAAGGACAGCCAAGCGTCTCCCTTTCTACAGACTTCTCAACCCCAGTTCCTTTCATTGGCCTGCACAGGCCTGTTTTCCAACTCTTATTAATGGTTAATAATTGATTTAGCTTTAACGGAGAGCTTTCCAATTTTTTTGGTCCACATTTTCCCAGCAGTTCCTACAATTCTTCAAAACTGACTCTTTGCCTTCACGTGGCATCAATAAATTTCTCCTGTGCCTGCCCTTGATATGGCCAGGAAAGCCTGGTGTTCTGTTTGCAATATGTGACCCTTCAATATTGCTCTTGTCATCTCAGGTATGAGATCAACTGTTGAGGCTGACACTCAGCAGGCCAACCTTTAGGTGAAGCTTCTAGAGTTACTTCCCTGGGGTGACACTCTTCTCACCCTCAGGAGCAGGTGCTGTTAAATCGATTTCTCAACTCAGTGGCATCAGTGCTGTTTAAATACTTTATTTCTTTCAAAATTTCCAAGTTCCAGTCACTTGCTCCTGACACTGATAATAGTAGACTTTCTGCCACCTTTTCTAACTTTGTCTTTGATGACAAGATATTCATATGGCCACCATCACTGTCACTATCGTTTCCTGTGACAGTGGGCTCTTGGGGCTGGAAGCTTTTTTTCCTCCCTGAGACAGGATGTCTTAGTTATTTTTCCATTGCTGTGATAAGATACCATGACCAAGGCAACGTATAGGAAAACAACAACAGTTTCAGAGGTTTAGCTTCCATGGTATAGGCAGGCAAGGCACTGGAGCAGTATCTAAGAACTTACATTTGGAACTACAAGCATGAGGCAGAGAGAGATAACAGGTAATATTGTGAGCTTTTGAAACCTCAAAGCCAGCCACCAGTGACACACCTACCCCAACAAGTCCACACCTCCTAATCCTTCCTAAACAGTTCCAACAACTGGGGATCAAGCATTCAAATACATGAGCCTATGGGGGCCATTGTCACTCAAACCACCACACAGATTCTCATTTGTAGCCCTAGCTGGCCTGAAGTTGGCTATGTAGACTGGGCTAGTCTCAAAATCACAAAGATACACTTGCGTTTGCTTCATGAGTGCTAGGATTTAAAGATATGTGCCATTATGGCCTAGCTCCTGGAAGCTTCGGACCCCCATCAATGGTCTTATGTCATATTGGCTAGTCCTTTGGGCGAAGCAGGGCTCAGTGACTTGTCACACTTCCTCTGCTGCTCTGTGTCTTCATCTTTATTTTAGTTTTCGGTTTTGTGGTGCTGGGGATGGAACCCAGAGCCTCATGCATGCTAAGGCCACATCCTACTGCTGGACTCATCCCAGCCTGTCTCTTCATCTTTAAAATGGTTCTTGTGAAGATGGACCACAATAGTACTTGTAATACCTAACTGCTGGCATACCCTTATTGGCTCCCCATGCAACCTGCATCTCCTTGAGGGAAGGATTTTTTCAGTCACCAGAGCCTGTGTCCACAGCAATGCAGAAGTGGCAGGAGGAAGGGGTTTCAAGGAAGAGCCCCAAAACCAGGACTAATGGGAGTCAGTGTGTTAGTACTGCAGCCTGGTGCTGAGCTGGGTGAGCTGTGCCAGACTTGTTTCTTTTGGGTTCTCAAACCCTCCCAGGGGCACAATTTCCACTTGTCCCCAGTGTGGACTTGGCCAGCAAAATGTCCTCCATTGGCTCCCTTCTCTTCCTTGTCTCACCTCCCTGGTCCCCTGGCAGTGTTTCTAGAATGACCTCCTCATGATCCATTTGCATATAAATCCTTATCTCTAGTCTGTTTCTGTAGAAAGCCAAGCCAGGGCACCAAATTTGGAGCTGTCTCCAAATTGCCGTCTGGGTGCCCCATGCTCTCATTCAACTTGACAAATACAAAAATTTTGCTTCTTGCCTTCTCCTGCAAACCAGCCATTCTTCCGTCTTCCCCACAATTTAGCACACTGTTCCCCTAGTCACTGAAGGCAGAAAAGCAGAAAGCAGAAATTATCCCCTCATGTTCCTCACAACTGCCAGCACTTATTTACCTGGCTCTATTTGCAAGAGGGCAATGCTATGCTGTCCCTAGCCATGATGGCTTTCTCTCACCAGCCCATGCCATCCTTACCTCGCACCAACCCTACCAACCCCTGTGCCTCTGGCATCTTTATTGTTTTATCACTGCTTGCCTGAACCCATCTATGGCTCCCAAGCAGGTGCTGGGAAATGCACAACTCCACAGTCGGACAAGAAAGCCCCTGCACTTCCCTGGCACCTGCATGACACCCTCGTATAGGCCAGCAGCTTCATCCTTCTCAGCTCCCCAAGGCCCCTGGAGCTGCCCCTGCCTGTGACCCTGCTTGTGTTAAATTCCACTCACACCTTACGGTTCAGATTAAATGCTGTTATTCATTGCAGCCCTGTCCCCAGTGGGAAAGAAGCCCTCCTCTGTCTGATTGGAAAGAAGCCTCTTTACCTATTCACTAGGGCACTGTGTGCCAGGTACCATTACCACAGGGTGTATGTGGGTAAACAGGATAGGCCTGCCCCTGCCCTTGAGGAGCTCAGAGTACCAATTCCCATGAGTCTTGACTTATAATGGGGTTAATTCCTGGCAGACAAAGTCACTGCACCGTACAAATATTCTAAGTAAAAAGTGGGCTAGGGATATAGCTTTGTTGAGGGTGACTGCCTAGCACACACGGAAACCTGGGTCTGACGTCCAGCACTGCCTGTACCAGGTGACATGGCATACACCTGGAATCCCAGTGCTGGAGAGGTGGAGGCAGGAGGATCAGAAGTTCAAGCCCGACTGCAAGCTAAATTTTGGGTTCTAGGTCAGTCTGGTATATTTGTGACCTTGTCTCAGAAAAATAAAAATGTACTTAACATACTCAGCCTACTGAACATCCTCACTCAGCCTGGCCCACCTTAACCTGCTCAGAATACTGACATTACCCTACAGTTAGGCAAGATCGTCTTACACAAAGCTTGCTTCATGGTGAACTGTTGACTGGCTCTTGTAATTTATCTGATATAACACACTATAAGAGTGTCTGTGCTTCTCCCCACCCCTCTCCCTCTCCCCTGACTGCATGGCTGACTGTGAACTGTGGGTCCTGAGAGTGTGTCCTGCTGAGTGTCCTGAGAGAGTGTCATACTGCAATTGCTAGTCTGGGCAAAGATCCAAGTTCAAATTTTGGAATGTGGTTTCTACAGTATCACTGTAATTCCCTAAAGTCCAGAGGTGAGTATTAGAAGCTGAGGATACCTGGACCATTAGAGGGGATGCAGAAACACAAGCATCACAGAGCTGGAAAATTAGACATATTAGGCATAGGTGTGGCAGCTAAACTTAGTTGTCAACTCTACACATCTGGAAAAAGGAGTCTCTGTTGAGGCATTGCCTCCATCAGATTAGCCTGTGGGTATGTCTGTTGGGCATTTTCTTGATTGCTAATTGACATAGAGGGCCCCTTTGGAAGGTGGGCCTGAGTTATACATATATAAGGCATGGAGCCAGTAAGCAACATTTCTCCGTTTCCTCTGCTTTAGTTGTGCCTCCAGGCTCCTGGACTCCCTTCAATGACAGACTATAACCTGTAAGATGAAATAAACCCTTTCTTCCCCCAAGGTATTTGGGTCATGCTGTTTATCACAGTAACAGAAAGCAAACTAGAACAGATATTAATATTTTTTTTTTTTATCAGAAAGCCAACAGATGAGAAGCTTAGAAGAGAGGTGGTAGATGTCCAGTTGATGTCCTCCTGGAACATGAATCAGGAGTGGAAACAGACCAGAACAATAGTCTGAGTAGACTGTCTGTAATGGGAAAACTATAAACCTTTAGACACTGCCAAAGGTCAATGGGGCTAGACTCTGGTGAAGCACAGGGCGATGGAAGGAGAGATGGGGCTAGCATGGCCAGCAGGGGCTAGATGACTCAGTGTCTTCGAAGCTGCGCTAGTTAGGTTTTGGATGTGACAGCGCTGCTTACTACCCCTCCCCCACCTCTGATCGGCGTGCTGTGTAACAGCAAGGATTTATTTAGCACTTTGGGGTCTTTCAGTTGTCTTCAGTTGGGCAGGAGGGCTAGCTGCAGCTGTAGCAGTCGGGGCACAGCGCCCGGCTGCGGGCTGGACCCAGAACAGTGCTATGCTTCCCTCATTCAGACTGAAGGAAATACAGCTGCCTGGGACAGGCTCTTTTTGTGACTCACGGCAGACTCCAAAAACGGATAAAGCTTGGAACTGGCACATTGTTGCTTTTGCCCAGGGGCCAAAGGTGGTCATAATGCCAGGCCCTAAGTCAGTGGGACAGGATATGTTCTCTAGAAGGTGTGCATTTGATGGCAAGGGATGTGGGGATGTGATTCTGTCTTAGCAGAGGCAAAAGTGAGTCATTTTAACGCATGGTCCGTGGAAGGATTTTGCTTTTTTCTTCTGATACCAATAGGAAACTGTTGCATCACTATCCTTCCCTTCCATCTTGTACTTTGTCTTCCTGTATTAAATTTTCCAAACAACACAACTGGCCACTACAAATTCTTCTAACTATGTGAATGAAGCTCGCTTATTATTCCCAGTGGCATAAGAAGCTCCCTCCCCAGAAACAACCACTGTTAATTTCTTGCAAGTTCCTTCTTTAAGATTAGAAAAATATACATCTCAATACTGTCTCACAGTATTTTTGAATGTTTTAATAGAATACAGAATACATTGTTTCATAGCTACACTGGGTCTGATTTTCTTCCTTCCGTCCTCCCTCTCTCTGTTCCTCCCTCCATCTCTTTCTCCCTTCCTTCCGTTTTTTATTTTTACTTTTTTCAGAGAATTTTCTTTTCTTTTCTTTTTTTTTTTAAAGACAGGATCTCATTACCATAGCCCAGGCTGGTCCAGAACATGCTATATAGCCCAGTCTACCCTCTAGTCTGAGATTCTCTTGGGTAGCGTCCTGGGTGATGGGAGTACCTACCTGAGCCACCATGTCCGGCAGTGGATTTGATTTCTTAGCAAATAATTTTTAATTATTACATTTTAATTTATTTGGTGTGTGTATGTATATGTATATGTATATGTATATGTATATGTATATGTGAGAATATAAATGTGTCATGGCATCATGTGAAGGTCCAAAGAAAACTTTCAGGAGACAGTTCTCTCCTTTTACCGTGTGAGTCCCTGAGAATTGGAGTCAGTTTATCAGGCTTGGTCACAAATGCCTTTACCCACTGAGCCATCTTGTATGCCCACAAATAACTTTCTGAGCTCCAAGTCAACACCTGGGAAGATTGTGTTGTAAAATTTTCAAAGCTCAGGTTTCCAACGTTCTTGCTGTGGCCTGGGTATAAGGTGTAAGCATGTTCACAAAGTAAGTCCTGTGGCTGCAGTAATAATTCCAGTCCTACATCCTCTTACAGAACTTTGAGACCCCTCTATGGACAGATAATATATCTCTTCCCTTGAAAATAGAGTGACTCCCAAGGCTGAGCCCTAAAAGACAATTCAGCCTGGCCAAAGCTCACACTGGAATCTGGCTGCCATGCTATTAGGAAGTACAGGCCTCAAGAAGAGGTTCACAGGCCGAGAAACCCAGACCTCTGGGCCTCAGCTTCAACAGCGCTGCCAGCTGCCTGTCCATTGTGTGTGACCCCTGTAGGAGGTGGCTCCTTCTGTCCCCTGTTGTACCTCTGTAGATGACTCCAGTGAGACAGAGGCAGCTGCCTCCTGCCTACACTGTCCTGAGTGTAGATTTCTGGGAAAAATCCAGGACTGTAGGGAAGAAAGAGCAGTCTCTGGGGGTGACTTGTGACACAAGAGATGTCTGGCCCACTTGGCCTACTTAGAGGTCCATAGTTTCTGGTGGAAGAGGAAACTGTGGCAAGACAAGGCAGTGGTGCTCTGCCTTCAGGAGACCCTGGGCTTTGCCTAAGAAGAGCCAACCCCGCCGCCCCCCCCCCAGCTTCACACTGGACTGAGCCACTGAATACTGAGGGCAAGGCTCAGCACAAAAGCCTGACTTGTGATCTCATTGTGACAGTAAGACTTGCAAGTTCCAAGTTGTTCAGCTGCTGTCCCCAGGCACCATGGGTCCTAGGTCAGATGCCCATGTGCATGAAGAGTCAGGACTTCAGTGAGGGGAACAATTCAGGAGATCATGTGATACTAGTAACCACTAAAAGTTGAGGGGAGCATGCTAGTTTGGGGAAAGTGATGAATTTGTCTGTAAATATACTGTGTGAGGAGTCTTGGAGTTGGGGTCCCTGGGCACAGACCCTGACTCTGACAAACTCTCAGTGTCACCTACTCCTGTGACAGTTGTCTCTTGGTATGCGCAGAGGTTGGATTAAGGACCTCCATGGGTGCCAAACCCCCAGATTGGGCAAGTGCTCTGTATAAAATGGCCTATGAACCATACCTACCTCTTCCTATATTCATGAAATCCTTTCTGAGTATGTTTAATACCTCATATAATGTCAATCTTAAGTAGCTGTTAGGCTATATTGTTTAGGAATGACATTAGAAAGCATATTTGTAATGATTCCATATAGATGCAGATTATTTTTAGAATAGTTTTGTTTTGTGATTTGTTTTATTTTTATAGACAGGGCCTTACTTTGTAGCCTGGAGTTGACTTTGAACTTGGAGCCCTCCTACCTCAGCTTCTTAAGTGTTAGAATTGCAAACATGAGCCACCATACCCAGCTTTTTAAATCTGTTCAACCTATAGTTGCTTGAATGAGCCCATGTGGCACGTAATGGTCAGGAATCAAGTGGCTTTGGCCTCTGCGGGCCCCAGTGACAAAGGGTGAGGAGGCAGGTCTCAGTGCAAACCTAGACCGCTCAGTTAAAGGTGGCCTCATAAACAAGTGAAGGATTTTTAGTGTGGGGCCAAGCTATTGCATGAATGGAGCTTAGATGACTTGAAGCTTCTGGGCAATGCAGACCTCTGGATGGAGGCGACCAGGTCATATAGATAAAGTGTTTCATATGGCTGGGTGTGCAGTGCACACCAAGTTAAAATGAGATATCATTTCTCTTTCCTGTACCAGGGTGCCACGGCCCATAGGAAACTGTTTATTAAGCAACAACATCTTTATGCTTTTGTGGGCAGGGCTGGCAGGGAGGGGTGTGTAAAGATAAAGAAGCCACTGGCCCCACTCCCCAGGCGTGGGAGCTAGCAGTTGGAGCCGAATCCCACTACCCACTGTGTTCAACTCCCACAGTTAATAACATTGCAAAATGAGGGCCGGGGTGGGTTCTTCCTTCCTCGGCATCTTTACAGGCAGGTTTTTAATTTTAAGCAGGAGAAAAGCCATCAGGTATTTGAGGCTCCTGGGGGGCAGCTAATGCTTCCTGTCAAATGCTTACCCTGGGGTGCTTTGTTACCCTGACACCTCCCCAACCTAGAGTCAGCAGGCAAATTGCAGGACAAAATTCTTAGGCTGCAAGTTTATTGCATATTCATAGAATTTAGGCCATTAGGCAACATTAGCTGTTTCTTTCTCCCGTCTACTTTTTTTTTTTTTATTGAAGTCTAACCTACATTCAAAGAAGAGCACAGACTCCAGCTATATAGCTTGATACCTTTTTACAAGCTGAAAGCCCTCACTTGTGACAGCAATCAGGTGGGGACACAGAATATCAGCAGTCCCCAAGGAAGTTCCCCTCATGCCCTCTCCTGTCACTACTTCCTGTAAGGCTAGTGTGTCCCTATTTTACATACAGAGAGGGACTTTCAACCTGATCTGAATGAATACTATAGTCTACCTACTGGGATCTAGCTTCTTTTGTTTTTTTAACTTACCTCTTACTTTCCTCCCTCCCTGCCTTTCTTTTGGCAAGTAGCCAGGCTGGACCTGACTACTCACCACATAGTTGAGGATGACTGTGGTAGTTTGAAAGAAAATGCCCCCCCCCCAAACAGGAATGGCACTATTGGGAGGTGTGGCCTTATTGCAGTAGGTATGGTCTTGTGGGAGGAAGTGTGTCACTATGGAGGCAGGCTTTGAGATATCATCTATGCTCAAGATACTGCCCAGTATTTCAGTCCATTTCCTGGTTGCCTGCAAGAAGTAGAACTCTCAGCTCCTTCTCCAGCATCAGCCTGCATACTGCCATGTCCCACCATGATGATAATGGACTAAACCTCTAAACTGTAAGCCAGCCAATTAAATGTTTTCCTTTATAAGAGTTGCTGTGATCATGGTGTCTCTTCAATAGCAGTAGAAAGCCTAGCTAAGACAATGACCTTGATCTTCATATCCTTCTGTCTCCTCCTCCCAAGTGCTGGGATTACAGGAATGTGTCACATGACAAGTGGATGTGGTGTTATGAGTCAAACCCAGGGCCCTGTGCATACTAGGCAAGCACTTCACCAACTGAATCCCGTCTTTTGTCCTTTTCCTCTTCCTTATGATGGTGAGACTTATCTACTGTGTTGCATATAGATGTGGTTTATTCATTCCCACTGCTATGTGGTTTTCCACTTGCCATGATTCTGTCATGTATGTATCTACCTGTTGATAATCTATAGGCCTGTGGCTGGATTAGCTTTGTTCTGGAATTCTACTCTCTGTAGGTGTGTATGAAGGAGCCAAGCTAATGGCAGATGGGCAGTTGACTTTGGATGAGATGGCCAAACACTTTTATATTACATCAGCTTCTAATTCCTAAGGCTGAATATCAGTGGGAGGAAAAAGGCAAATAAAAAGAACCCATCTAAACATTTCTATTACTTTTTACAGTCTAAGACAATAGTGTAGTAAAAGTGAATGGAGAAAGGCAATTCAAACTTTAACCTGTACATTGAAAAGGGCTCTTCTCTCTCCCTCCCCCCTCTTTTCTTTTTCTTTCTGTTTTGTTTGTTTGTTTGTTTGTTTGTTTGTTTTTTGTTTTTTTTTGAGACAGGGTTTCTGTGTGTAACAGCTCTGGCTATCCTGGAACTCACACAGTAGACCAGGCTGGCCTTGAACTCACAGAGATCCACCTGCCTCTGCCTCCTGAGTGCTGGGATTAAAGGCATGTGCCATCACCTCTCAGCATCCTTCTGTCTTTTGAGACAGGGTCTTGCTATGTAGTCCAAGATGGAGTTGAACTTTCAGAACTCCTTCTGCTTCAGCCTCCTGATTGCTGGGATTACAGACGTGCACCACCATGCCTGTTTGTGTTTTCTGTTAAGGTGGCTTCCTCTTTATGGACTTCTATTCCTTTGCAAGCTTCTATTAGAAACTCCTGGAATAGGTGCCTAAAATATAGACTTAACAGCATCTTAGTCCATTTTCCATTGCTAGAGTAGAAAATCTGGAACTGAGTGATTTACAAAGAGCAGAAAGTTGTTTGGGTGCGCAGCTCTGGGTGTCTGTGGCACCGGCACCTATGTACTCTGCTGCTGGTGAGGGCTTTGCCTTCCTTCACACTCATGGCACAAAGTGGGAGGACAAATGGCTTAGTGACCAATAGAGGACAGGGATTGAACTTCAGTGCTGGCTAACCTAGTGGACGGAAGAAGCCTTTAATCCATTTCTGAGATTGGCTCTACTCCCATGACCTAAACACCGTCCAGCAGTCGCCGTTTCCCATCCCAGAGCCTCAGTAACATTTTGGTGGGGAAAAATAGCAAAAGCAAGCATGAAGCCCTGGCAAGACTATCAAATAGGTTGTGGGCCTGTGGTCATTATTTCTGGGCCTTTCTGTCTTTTAAGGAGCCTCCTACAACTGTCTCGAGCTTTGTCTAATCTACTGATGCTCTTCATCACCCTTGACCAGTGTGTCATTATGTGCTTGACATAGTCTTGCTTCAACAAACAGTCTTTGTCTTCTGCTTGGGGACCCCAAGGTTGAATTTGGATTTGGGCCTTCAGAGTGAGTGGTGTGTGTGGATACTCCACTTCCTGAAAGTGGCCTACCCTACCCTTCTCCTCCCAACGCCTTGGGAAAGAAGACATAGCCACACTGTGAATCTGGCCTCCATGCCCGTGCCTTGCATGTGACTTCCTTGGAGACTGGCAAGCCACTGTTTTGGAGCACCTCAGCCCAGGCAGAAGAGCATGCCTTCTGCCTACTGGTCACCTCTTCTGCCAAGGAGTGTGCTGGCACACGGCAGGAAGCCCAACAGACTGTGGGGTTTGGCTCCTGAAGGTGGCTTGGGGCCAACACATTGTATCCAGCCAGCCCTTGCTGGAGAAGCCGACCGCTCAGGAAGGACTAGAGCAGCCTCTGAACCCAGAGCCAATTCCTCGGCAACCCCTAAGATAGGCAACACTTGGGTGAGGGCTGGTGGGAGACCTCTGTACAGGGGCTCTGAACCTTGAGTTTGACATAGGGCATTATTTTTCTGAACAAAATCACTTGTGTCTTGGGAACCCCAGTCCTCAAGTAAGCTAAGGGTGGGTGGGTAGACTACGGGAGAGTCTGGCCCAGGCCCATACTCATCCCTGTCCATCACCAGCTTCCTGTTCACCCTTGGGTTCCCCAGCACAGCTTTGAAAACTACAGCCTCAGCCAGATCCCCCCTCTTCAGCTGCAGAGATGCATTCCCAGAAGGGAGTGGCAAGGTTGTAACAGCAAAGCTCCTCAGACCGTGCTCTAAGGGAAAAAGAAACAAGTTCACCTTCCTTAGGCTTAAGAAGGCCCTACACCCCAAAGCAGGAGGCATCAGAGCCAGAGACAGGCTAGACACTGCCCAAAAGGCAGGGGCCTAGCTGGGAGGGTATCTGGTCCTTGGTCCTTGGAGAGGATGCTCCCCTCCCATCCTCTCTCTGCTGGACATAGTGATCCCTTCACCTTTGGAGGATCTGACTAGGAGCTCCTTCCCTTACTCTAGCGGGGCCGTCCCCTCCCCCTCTGTCTTCCCTGGCCGTTAAAAGGAAGCAGCTATATTAATAATGTCCCTTCTTACTCTGAGCAGGCCAGTAGCATCACTGCCAGCTTTGCTCTCCTCTAATGATTTGTCCTGGCAGTAGAAATATTACAGCGATGATTTCATGTAGAATTTCATTTGCTGTTTTTTTTTTTTTTTTAAACCCTGTGAAGAAGGAGCTGAGCGATTAATGGGTCTTTGAGAGATCAAAGCTGTATGTGGCACAGAGCAAATAATAATCGTAGCTAACATTGATTGGGGACTCTGTATGTGCCAGGCACTGTTTCCCTACCATAACAACTCTTTGAGGTAGGCACAATGTTTATTGCTTGCATGATGATATGTAGGGCCCAAGCCACTGAAGTGGCTGGAAGCCATGGTGGCATGGCTCTGCTGTTCTCCAATAGGTCCCTGTGCTATGTTTTGATGGTGGGAAGAGCACTGGATCAGGAATCCAGGTCCCTATCTACCCTGTGTACTGCAGCCTGTCAGGCATCAGGCTAAATGCTGATTTTTAGGGAACCTGGGTTTGGGCCTTCCTCAGGGTGGTTGGGTGGGGACTAGGTCTGCTTTCTAGATCATGGACCACACCCAGACCCTGTTATACCTTCTCTAATGGAGTAGGGCATTTTCTGCCTCAGTTTCCCTATCTCCTTTCATTAAAAAATAATGGAGTGATGCTACATGTTGAATACCTACTGTGTACTAGGAGCTCTTCACAGAATATGCCCACTGCTCATAGCAACATTGAAAGGTATAAACGACCTGTGTGACTGGGGTTTGGAGCTCAGTACTATTGCAGAAGGCCGTGCTGAATGATTACACAGCTTCCAATGCAGGCCTGGCCAGGTGCCAAAACCTGAATTGCTTTCAACCTCAGCTAGCTCACTTCTTTGAAAAGAGAAGCATTACTGGGGCTGAAGAAATGGCTTAGGCAGTAAGAGAATTTTCCATTCTTGCAGAGGTCCCGAGCTTCATTTTCAGCAAATGTGTTTGGTGGCTTACAACCCCCTGTAACTCTCATTCAAGGGGATCCATCCAACACCCTTTTATGGCATTGCAGGCATATACCCACAATTAAAAATAATAAAAGCAAGCTGGATGGCGGCAGCACAAGCCTTCAATCCCAGCACTCGGGAGGCAGAGGCAGGCAGATCTCTGTGAGTTAGAGGCCAGTCTGGTCTGCAGAGTGAGTTCCAGAACAGCCAGTGCTGATACACAAAGAAACCCTGTCTCAGGAAAACAGACAAACAAACAAATGAACAAAAAATAATAATAAAAATAAATAAATAAAAAGACAGAGTCATTACCATGCCAACCACTTAGCGAGAAGGTTCTTCTTTCCTCAAAATAGTCCCCTTCCTCTGAGAGCTAAAGATTAGGGTTCTCACATTAGAGATGATGAGCCAGGCCTAGAGTGGCTTTGCAGGTTGTCCAGGGTCACACAACTCAGTGATGTCAACTCTGGTTCTTGAACTTGGGTTTGTCTGTCTCTAAGGGCTTCCTTTTTCTATAATGTCCCATATATGGAATGGTAGTTAACTGAAATGACAATTTCCTAGAGGAAACAGATATGGCTATTTGTTGTTGCTCAAGGATCAGGACAAAAGGGATTAAAAAATATCATGTGCATTGGTGTTTTGCCATGGGTGTATGTATGTCTGTGTGAGGGTGTCAGGCCCCCTGGAACTGTTACAGACAGCTATGAGCTGCCATGTGAGTGCTGAGAATTGAACCTGAGTCCTCTGGAAGAGCAGTCAGTGCTCTTAACCACTTGGCCATCTCTCCAGCCCAAAAGGGAATATTTTTAAAGTCACTGTTAGGCCAAAGTAGACAGGAAACTCTCTTGATACCAGAACTGTTAGCTTCCAGAGCAGGAAGCCAGAAAAGGGCAGGAACTCAGTCCATTTGTTCATCCATCCATCCACTTTCTTATCATCCATCCATTGGTCAATTCTCAAATCCATTCACTTATTCACCCCCTATCCATCTACTCACCATCATCCATTTATTTCCTTATTCATCCACACATCTACTCAATCTACGATATATCTGCATGCATCCCTTTGAGGAGAGACCAAGAACCCTAGGATAGTCTGTTCTATCTGCTTGATAAGTCTGTGTCCCCTGTCCTAGGTGTGAATTGAGAAGGGAAATGAGCCGAGCATGGTGGCATGTGCCTTTAGTCCCAACACTTGGGAGGCAGAGACAGGTGGATCTCTGTGAGTTGGAGGCCAGCCTGGTCTACAGAGTGAGTTCCAGGGTAGCTAGGGCTACATAGAGAAACCCTGTCTTGAAAAACCATAAAAAAAGGAAGGGAAGTCCTCTGAGTATAGAATTTAGTTATTTGGGGCAGGGTGGGGGGGTGTTGAGGCCCCTTCTCGAAGAAGGCTGTCTTACCTATGGCCAGAGGCAGGTCTTATAAGCACACTAAGGTAGAACTGTGTGATCTCTTGTGACTCAGATACTTGTGCTGGAGACCCTGGAGTAGGAAGAGGGCTTGGTCATTTGCTAGGTGACCCTGAGATTCCCCAACCTTCTGAACCCAGGATTGACACTGGAGGGAGTTCCCACCACTTTCTTCTTCCACACCCACATCTCTATAGCAGGTGGGAAGTTTGGGAGGGGGAGGCAGAAGACAGTTTCCTCAGAAACCTCATCTGGTATGAATGGCTACTTTGTCTGATTTATGAACCAGATATTCCCTGGGTCTGGAAAAGCTGCAGGAAAGATGGCTATGGGTATTTTAGAAATCTGTCCTTCAGAATCTGCTCCAATACCTCTACTCCCTTTGGAGAGAGCCTCCAGACTCCTCAGTGCTCCAAGCCCCTTAGCATGAACTTTCCCAGATGCTTCCCCTTCTCATTTAACCCCTTTCTGTACTACTGGCCCCTCATTCCCTGTGGGGAGTCTTCTTTGGCCCTTTCAGCTTTATCTGCTCATCAGTGAGGCCTCTGTGGTATTGCAACTGTAATTCAGTTCAACAAATATTTACAGGGCCCAACCTGTGCTGGGCACTGCGCAAGGCCTGGGAGACAAAAGCAGCTTACAGTCATTGGCTTGGAGCTGAAGGCCAGCTTGCCAAGCAAGCCTGACTTTGGGAATGCCTCCTTCCCCTGTCTATGAGGAAGCTGTCCTGCCTTGCTTAGCCCTCACAGGACTTCATTTAGGTTGACATAGTGCCCACTTTTCAGGTGAGTACACCAAGGCTTTGAGAAGTTCCGGATGATCTAGATTCATCCAGCTAGTGAGGAGGAGTTGAGATTTGCATACCCATCTTTTTAAAATTCTACAGGCTATAATTTATAGTTCTCTTTGCCTTTTCCTTCCCCTCCTCTTTTCCATGGCACTGAGATTGAGCCTAGAGTTTTGTACATGCCAGCCAAACACTCAAGCACTGAGCTATATCCCTAGCCATATTTTTCCCTTTGGGAGGGGATGCAGTTCTCACTAAGTTGCACAGTCTGTTCCTGAATATCTTGTATAGCCCAGACTAACCTGGAACTTGTTTTCTTGCTGATGATAGGAAAGCTCATGCCATGGAGTCTGGAGTCCTGGGGAGGCTGGGACCAGGTTCAGAATGGGACAAGGGCGCTGAGGCAGATTCTGAAGGATGGCTTTCCTAATGGATGCCTGCAGCCCTCTTTCCTGTGCCTTGTCCAGGCCTGGGAGAATCTGGTCCATGAAGTACATTAGCAGCCACAGGTACCAAATGAGCTGAGGTCCCACCAGGCCCTAGGGTCACCCCTTTGTCTCCTGTATACCAGAGCTTCAATTTCCTTACACATTGAAATGGAGTCTTTATTGAAAACCTTACAATTTTTGTTGTTTTTGTATCTCATGGAAGCTTTTGACAACGCTGCCCAAGTGTGGCTCTCCTAGGATCGTGGAGTGGGGTCTGGAAAAACTGCTGTGCTTTGTGGGAAGATGACTAATCACCTCCTCCCTTGCAACCCCAGAAAAGCCCCTGCTGAGGAGGCACCCCCATCTTCTCAGAGCACTTGCTTTGAACACTACATCTGCACGTTGACACCTTACAGTTCCATGGGGACATCCCTGGCTAGGTGTAGAGTGTGGCAAGTCAGTTATATCACAGAACTCAGCAGAGCCCTTTCAAAGTGACTATTCAAATCCAGCCCACCCCCACACAAGCAGAAGCCAAGGCCCCCCAGAGGGCCAGGAATTTACCTGAGGTCAAACAGCTGTGTTAGCAGTAAGGCTGGGGTCACCACAGCTGTGAAGATTCCTCTCATGCGGCTTGGGCTGTGTGGATCCATTTGCTTTTCTGCCTTCTAGCGTGAAAAAAGCTCCTGGGAAGGACCCGGAGGGTTCCTGCTGGAGAGGAGTGGGAGAGGAAAAGCCCCGAAGGCCTGGGAGGCCCAGACACTGTCTTCTGACCTGATGTAACAGGGCCAGGAGATCCCCCAAAACTGGCCAGGTACCCCAAGATACCTACCTGTAGTGCACCTGGGATCTGGTTGGTAGCTAAGTTTCCTATGTTTCTTCATGAGCACAAGGAGCATGTGAAACCTCCAAGACAAGCAGGTCCCACTGTCCCCTGTGATGAGTTCAGTCCCAGCCCTGGCCTCAGTTCCTGCATCCTTCGCTCCACTTGACCAGGGTCCATTTTCCTCCCAGCTACCATGGACCCCATGACAAACGCAGAGGACCCGGGCCTGGAAGATCTGTCGGTGCCACTCCTGCAGAGCCAGAGGAGAGGCAGCCAAATGCAGTGCTAATTATTCTAGCTCCCAGCAGGGTCTCAGAGGTCCCAGCCATGGTTAAGTCTTAACTTTCATGCTATGGTGCACCGGCATGCAATTTACTTCAAAGAGAGCATCAATCCCCACCGCGGCGTGTATCAGAGGAGTGGTACATAAAAGTGGCCCATGTGATCCCCACCCTGGCTGCCTTCTCACTCTCCCTTTCCTCCCTCCCCAACTCTTTCCCTCCTTCTCTCCTTGTACGTTTGAAAAAGCCAGCCCGCGGTTGGCTACACATTTCACATGAGAAAACATTGGCAGCGAGAATGCGGGCAAACTCTGTTTTTACCAGCTCAGTCCAGCCCCCAGAGCCCCTCCTTTCCTACAGTGACACCTACTGGAGCCAGTCTTGGCAGAAGGCAGCCTGGCAACTTCAGACCCATTTCTCAGATTTGGGAAGATGGGGCCTGACAAACAATGCCTTGTCCTTTGGTAATTCCTCCTCCCCCTCTCTTCAGCTTTGACAACACATCCCATCCACCTTCACCCCGGCGCGACTTCTGGAAGGAGCAAACGGGACCAGTGATAGTGACTTTCCCTAGAGTCATGAGCAGAACTAGGCAAGGCCAGTGCTGCTCCTTAAGCTGCCAAAGGACATGGACTGAGGATGTTATTCCCACCCCACAAAAGCAAGGCTCCCTCTTTTCCAGTGCATCCTCGGGGGGGGGGGGATATCTAAAGAAGTGTTACAACAATACTTAACCCTGAAAGACATCTACTGTCTTTGCTGGCACACTTGGGACTGTGGCTCAAGAGGGCCTTGTGAATCCTGGCCTTGTCATCCCAGTCTGGGCAGTGCAGGTAGGGGATGGGATGAGTCAGAGGAACATCTGTCTCTGTCCCCTGGCCCTGGCTCTTGCCTCTGCCTCCTCCCATCCACCCCTCCGGAGGCGGCCATGCCAGGTCTAATGCTCCTAACGTCTCTTTGCAGAGCCATTTGTGATTCCTTGATGCTGTAATTACCATGGCTCTGCTCCCTTCACAGCCACTGCTATTAGCTGGGCAGACCACGGGCTGGCCTGGCAACCTGGGGGGCCTCTGTGGGTTACTGGAGGTGGGCGGGACCCTCCTGGAAGGCTGAGAGCTGCCCAGAGGCCCAGACCGCCAACTGAACCAGCCAAATGCTGGTGATTAGTGGCTTTCCCCTGAGTGTAACCTCTGGATGCCATCCAGCTATGGAAAATACCCCAGGGCTGATGGCAGGGTGACGTATAGCTTGGACTCCACCACTGACACTTTGGTGACCCTGGACAAGTCACAGACTCTCTGATCTTTGGTCTTCTCCGCTATAAAAAGGACTGCAAAGGGAGGGAGGTGGAATGCTGGGAAGTGAATCCCCTAAGTGAGAAGTCCCTTTCCATCCCTCACTGGGGAACTCTGTCTTCCCTTTGCCGGCTCAGCACCAAGAAAGCTTGTGCAAAAGCTAGGGCTATCAACTGTAGACTGTCAGAAATCAGAGAGCAGAGTTCGACACCTACAAAAGACAGAGCAGAGTTTTGTCCCCAGTCTTTGATGCCATTGCGATGGACAGAAAACTAGCACCTCAGTGCTCAAGGCTAGCTGAGAGCAAGAGTGGGGACTACAAGCAGCTCCAGGTGCCTTTAAAACCCTGCCACAAGACCCCCTGACTCTTCCCATCAGAGTCGCTTCTGTGGACCCCATCCTTGAACCTGGCTGGGCTTGTGACTACTTCAGCCCAAGCGTACTGTAGGATATATGATTTTCAAGGTCATGTGATTTTCACGATTAGGTCACTGAAAGTCAGGCCACTTCTGCCAGGTTCGCAGGAATACTTGCAGTTCAGTGCCAAGCTACCGTGAAAGGTGTCCGATGCCAGGCTACCTTGCCGCAAGGAAGCCCAGTTTACTCCAGGAGGTCACATGCGGGTACATCCATCAACAGTCTTGGCTGAGCACAACCTCTGAGTCATTGTGTCCCACGCACTAGGCATGTGAGTCAAAGCCCTTCCAGAAGGACCCAGCCATCAGGCATCTATCTAGTCACTTCCCAGACATCCAGCAGCAGAGATAAGCCATCCCTTTGGGGGTCTGTCTGAAATCCCAATCCAGTGAGTGCAGGGCATACTAAAATGGCTGTGGTTTATGCCACCAACATTGGTGTGGTCTGTAGGCAGCAATAGATAACAGGAACAACCCCTTAGCCTAGGTCCTGTCTAGCATTCGGTCTAATGCATGGAGACATGGACACCTGTTTTCCATAAAGGAAGCAGGAAGTGTTTTAGAAGGCTAAGGATGGCGATGGGCCAAAGGATCTGTAGTGTAGGCTGAGCATGGATCCTTGGCTGCCAAAGTCATCCGGCTTCGACAGAGAGGTGGGAGCTTGGGCAGGCCAGTTCTTCCTACCTCTGGTGTTAGTATCTGTGTCTGGGAACTGGAGGTTTTCTCAGAGCTATTCAAGTCTCATTGTGTTTTCTGGGAGGTCCAGAAGCCTTCACCTTTTTATCCCCTTCTAGTCTGTTATTTAGGCCTAAGGGATGTAAAATGGAAGAGATGGATGGGAGAGGCATGTACATGCTCATGGGTAAGGACACATCTTTTTGTGGTTTTTCTGTCAAAGGACAGAGGACAGATTCCCACCCAGATATCAAGAATGCCATCTGGCAATGTGACCTATGAAAACTTTGGGCGTGGCTTTACAGTTTCATGAAGGAGTATGGGTGGGAAGCACACAAATTGACCTGTGACCAGAGTCAGTTTGCCACGTGCTCTGTAATTTCTGTAATTTATAAGTAAGTCGGGTTGCTTTTCTCTCTTTTCATTTTTGTTTTTGCTGTGTATGTGTGTGTATCCTTTGAGCATGTGTGTATGCTTGTGTGTTCCTTTGAGCATACATGTGTAGAGCAGGGGGCAACTTTAGATGTCATTCTCCAGACACCTTCTACCTTGTCTTGGGAGACAGGGTCCCTCACTGGTCTGTAACTCACTGAGTAGGCTGGATTGGCTGGCCACCCGGCCCCAGACATCTGTCTGACCACCCTTTCCCAGCCCCAGGCTGGGATTACAAGCATGTGTCACCTTACTTACCCTTTAAAGATGTGGGTTCTGGGGATCAAACACAGGACATTGTGCTCACAAGGCAAGTGCTTTACTTACCAGTGTGTTTCCAGCCCACCCCTCCCTCCTTTTGAACAATCAAAAGATGGGACTGTGCATTCAGTTGTGGGCTGTCCCACAATGCCCTTCAACATTTGCTGACATTTATGCTCCTGGCTCAATTTTATACGGAGAGTCCAATCAATGATGAACTCTAATTTGCTATCTAGAATTGGACAAATTGGTGGTAGACTACTCAGGTTTGATTAAAAAAAGAAAAAAATGCACTCAGCAGCCTTGACTGAGAAATTGTTAGCCACATGTGTGAAAACACAGAACCCTGGGGTAAAATCATAAATCTGTTCTTAAACCTGCTTAGATCACCACCCAGGGTACGTCCTCACTTTTAAGGGGACGTGTTTTGCTTAAATGGTAAAGTCAACCGTGAATAAAATCTAGCAAGCCTTTAGTATTTGGCATTTAGATATGAGGCTGGAGGAAAGAGGGGCTTCAGTATATGGCGGTGCTATGGCCAGTACTGGAGATACCAGGTTGGGGAGTAGGGTGCAGTTTGAGGCCTCTGGGAGCAGTCTGAGGGTGTAAGGTTTGATGTCCTGAAATGCTTTGTTATCTATCTTTTCCCCCATCCTGGGAAGCAGTCACCTGTCTCCCAGCTGTCTGGGATTGTCTCCTAGAGCAAGTGACATCACAGTGACCAGAAACCACCTCCCCTTTGTCTGGAGGAGTTATGATGTCATTCCCTCTGGCAGCGATGCAGGATGTTGGCAGCTGGGAATCCTCAGGGTCCTCCTGAAGTGATAATTGCCTTAGAGTTTGTTATAATTATCTTGTTAAATCGCAGCCATATACTTTTTTTTCTTTTGGATTTTTTCCCTTTGCAATCCATTTAAACAGTCTGGAAGATTAAATAAAACCACATACCCTAAACAAAAACAAGAATGCAACACACACACACACACACACACACACACACACACACACACACACACATACACTCATGCAGTTGCTTCTTTAAAATACTGTAAGACTAATTTTTTTAATGAAAAGGGTGCAGATATGGCATAATTAGATTGCTTCCATTAAAAAGCCATCATTTCAATATCCTCATATAAATATCTGCATCCCATTGCATATTTTAAGCAATTGCATAATAAGCCCCCAAGTGAAAAACAGAGCAAAACTCATTTCCTGACCACAAAAGGAGAAAGGAGTCACTGAGTTCCAAGGAGAACTGGATTGGATTCCTCCCACACAGCCTGAGGGGAGATGGAGTTCATCGCTCCAGGGGAGAGAATTATGACAACACTTAACCGCTGTGACCTATGCTGCTTTGTGCCTCTCCATGCCATCGGCCATCAAGAGTACAGCTCCCACTTCAGGCAGAGAGAGGAAGAAGAGAGGCCCCGACTCCATTTGTTTGGCCCTGGGGTAACCCCTGGATTGGGGGAAAAGCTGTCCCGGGTTTCAGTATCAACAGGTGAATGAATGCCAGGTGGTGCAGGCATCCTGGCCACAGATGCGTGACATGTCATTTAGGCTTTCTGAGTTTTGTAGTCCAGCTGGAAGTTGGCCAAGCTGGAAAGAGGAGGGAGCTGGTGTGGGCATAGCCTAGGAGTCCTACAGTGTAGACCCACATCAGAGTCATTGCCCAGTCATTTGGATTCCAGCTTGGTGTCCTATCTGCCAGTTCCATAGGGCACCTGAAGGAGTTAAATGCAATCATGTTTCAGAAGCATGGCAGGTGACCAGCACTGAATCCACAGCACCGTGCAAGAGGACCCCCTAGATTGTGAAGGTCACCCTTCTGTTGTCCCCTTTGCTGGATAAGGATGGAAGGACTGACCTCAGCATGAGGTCTTGTTTGCTCAAGAGAACAAGGTTAGACCATGTCCAGTGTCTGCTCAGATACTCTGCACTTGGTCAGCAAGATTCTATGCTAGAAGTACATGGCAGCTGGGTTACCTTGCTGGCTGGGGTTCCCTGGTAGCTTCCTCCCACAGGCAAAGGCCCTTCATACAACCAACATCTGTCTGGGAGCTCTGCTCAGCCAGAAGTCTCCCTTCTCTGTATCCCATCCTGCCCAACTTGGCCTAGTCTTGGGATAAAGCTGCCAATGGGCATCTCCTTGAGGGTCAGACTGTTCCCTCCACCATAAAAAGTAGATATAGTGACACAACCCAAAACGCAGAAGGTTTGTTCCCCCTGTTCCCTCTCCTCCCTTTTTTCTCTCTCTCCTCCATTCCCCTGAATTATTATGCCCAGCTAATAGACATCCATTTGGTTACAAAGGGGAGGTCAAGAGACAAGCAAAGGACTGGCTACAGATTGGTATCTGTAAAAAAAAAAAATGATAAGAACTTGAGCTGGACATATTTGCACACACCTGAACTCCCAGCACTTGGAAGGCTGAGAGGCAGGTAGATTGAGAGTTGGAGTCTAGCTTGGTCCACATAGTGAATTCAAGGTCAGCCATATCAACTACACATCAAGATAGGTCTTAGTTTGTCTTCTGTTGCTGTGATAAACACCATGATCAAAAGCAGTTTGGAAAGGAAGATATTTATTTCAGCTTACAACTCTCAAGTCATATTCCAACACTGAGGAAAGTCAGGGCAGGAACCTCAAGGCAGGAACTGAAGCAGATGCTATGGAGGAAAGTTGCTTACTGGCTTGCTCCCCACAGCTTGCTCAGCCTGTTTCTTTATACAACCCAGAACCACTTGCCCATTGTGGGGGGACACCACCCACAGTGGACTGGACCCTCTCACATCAATCACTAGTCAAAAAAATGCCCCCAGAGACTTGCCTACAAGCCAATCCTTTGGAGTCAACTCCTCAAATAAGAGTCCCTCTTCTCAGATGACTCTGTCTTGTGTCAAGTTGACAAAAACTAGCCACCACAAGACTCTTTTTCAGGAAACCAAAAAGAAAAAGAAAAAGAAAAACAATTCAGTAATATTGGTTACTTCAGACAAGGTCTCTGGCTGGGTGACTGGGATAAGGTTGGGAAGGAACTTTTCCTTGGTCATTCTTTTGAATTTGATGTTTTTTGAGTATCAAGATGCAAACATATTAACTAAGCAAAAATCACCAAATAAACACACACAAAGGTCCTATATACATATACAAATTTATATAATAGCAGATACCTTTTATTTGTGCTTACACAGGAACTTGATTTTCCTTCTTAAAAATGATTTATTATTTTATGTGTATGAGTATTTTGCCTGCATGTATGTATGTGTACCATGTGCGTTCTTTGCACCCACCAAGGTCAGATGAGGGTGTCAGATCCCCTGGAACTAGAGTTACTAATGTTTGTGAGTCACTTTGTGGGTGCTAGGAACCAAACTAGGGTCCTCTGCAAGAGCAGCAAGGGCTCTTAACTGCCAAACTGTCTCTCTAGACCTTGATTTTCTGCCGGGGTAAATAATACTCCCTTCTGGTATTAGACTTAAGACTCTTCCTGACTGCAGCACACACACTTTGAAGGTAGGCATATGACCTAGGTCTACCAATCAGAGACATGACATAAGCCAGCCTAATATCAGCTGTTTCTGCAACTTTTTGTTCTAGCTATGGGGAAAAAAAAATCACTTGCTGGTATTTAATGTTACTGAGGTATTGTGGGATATTTTGATCACATTCAGATGCCCCCAAGACTGCCAATAAAGTTTGCTTTGAATCAGAGGGCAGAGATAGCTACTAGCTAACCAAAATTAGCCATAGAGGTTTTGGAGGACTGAGGACAGATAGAGGGGAAGTAATAGGGCAGGGATTAGAGAGAGTCCTGGCCTTTTTGGATCAAGAAACGTGAGGGGGGGGGAGAAGGGGGCAGAGGTCACTGGCTGCTTCTCTTATCATTCAGGTTCTTACCCTGATATCTGACTACTGGGTTTTTATTGATAAAGAATAATTTGATAAACGCTTCACTGAGGCATAGCCTAGACAAGCCAGTCACTGTCTTTGTTGGGAGGAAAGGGAGATGCTGTCTTGAAATAAAGCTAATTAATTAATACTGGGGAAAACAGAGACAGATGGGGGAGGGAAGAGGAGGAGGAAGAGACCATCAGAGATAGGGGAAGAAATAAGAGAGAGGGTGGGTGAGGTTTTATTCTTTGAGTTTGAGCTCTGAAGTGGACTCTGTATTTTGTGAATTGGTTAAGCTACATGAGGCAGGGAAGCATCATTACCTTGTTTTGTATGCTACCATCCATTTGAGCCGGGTTTCTTGCCTTTACAACCAAGGACGTCTTAGCTGCATGCATATTTGCACAAAGCTGAGTTGAGATGAAAAGAACTCTGCCGAGCAGCCAGGGACAGCAAGAACAGCCTCTTCAGAACTTCTCTGAAAGCCCTACCAGGTCCTTGAGGCTGTGAGAACAGAGGACATTAAACCTCACACCTCCTCCCTGATTTGGCTAGCACTGGCTCCTTTTTCTTCTGAGCTGTTTGGTCCAGTCTGAGCAGAAAGAAGCATTATCCATTGACCAAGCCATTATGTGGCCCTTTTTCTTCTATCCTTTGGCCACCATTTTTGTTATCCGGCACAATGCTTGACTCTGGACTATTGAGAACATATTGTTTCCAGGAAGAGATTGGAGCAGAAACGAGAAGATGTGGCACAAACCTCTTTTGGCCATGTGACCTTGGGCAAGTCTTTTACCCTGCCTTCATTTTGAACTTAATTTTCCTCCTTCTAAAGAGAGGACGTGTTGTGTCTTCCCTGGACAATGAGAACATAGACAACACTGATCTTCTTCTATTTCTGCTCTCCCTTTTTCCCCCTTTCTCCTTTGGTACTTCTGGCCTCTGGCTTTCAAAAGTAGAGAATGGAGTTAATCATATACCTCAGATATGTCTTACACCATGCTCAACAATCTAGGCTTAGACGGACTCTTCTGGTATGGTTTGCTTTCTTAAGTTTTCTTCTATACTACTCATGCCTACTTCATTCCATTCTCCCCATCCTACCCTTAGGTCCATCATCTAGTCTAATATGTATCCTTTAGAAGATATATGGTGGTTTTGTGGTATACATGTGCTTTTCATTTATAAGAATGGTAATTTAATATAGAGCTATAAATCTTCTTCCTCTTTCACTCATCATGTTGTCTTCAAGATCTGTCATGTGCTGTATGTAAATCTGCTCTATTGCTTCTGACGGCTACATGGAATTCCACCATATGAATGGCTGAGGTAAAGACTCAGGGGCTTTCTGGGTCATAGGATTTGCACAGACTACATTCCTAAGCACCACCAGACAATCCTGCAGGATGAAAGTGTCCTTTTGTGTTCCCACCAGCAGTACACAAGAGTTCAGGGGTCCACCATCTACAGCACTTGGCTTTATCTATCGTTCACCTTGCTAACCTCTTCATCTTGTTAGTCATTAAAAGGGATCCTATGTAGGAGCTGCTTGCATGAATGACTCGACCTCTTTTGTTACCAGTTTTTCCTTGTGGGTTATAAGACCATATGAGTTCCATGTCTATTTGGACAACATTGAACACATGAATATGGGCAATAGTTAATGAAGACCACACCTGACAGTGATTTATGACAATATGTAATTTGATTATTTGTTTATTTTCCCCTTTAAGGTCTGGTTCATTTCTTATTTTCCTTCCTTCCTTCCTTCCTTCCTTCCTCCCTCCCTCCCTCCCTCCCTCCCTTCCTTCCTTCCTTCCTTTCTTCTTTCATTCAAGATTTACTTATTTATTATGTATATGGTGTCCTGCCTGCATGTTTGCCTGCAATGCACACCAGATGAGGACACCAGAATGCATTATAGATGGTTGTGAACCACCATGTGGTTGCTGGGAATTGAAGTCATGACCTCTGGAAGAGCAGCCAGTGCTCTTAACCTCTGAGCCATCTCTCCAGGCTCCATGTCTTATTTTTCAAAATATAAAAACATTAAGCAGTATTATATTAGAAATGAGTCCCCCTCAAAAAAGTATACTTTGGTTTCTTCTGTTGTTTAGTTTGTTTGTTTTCCTTCCAGAAATTGGGAGAGGGAAAAAAAAAGAGTGAAGCATGAAAGATGCAGAGATTAAAAGAATTGAAAAAAAAATCCACCTTAAATAATATCAGATGGAGGGCCAGCAAGAAGGCTCAGTGGGTAAAGGCGCTTGCTGCCAAGTATGACTTGAACTCAAATCCCAGGACTCACATGATGAAAGGCAAGAGCTGATTCCTGCATACTATCCTGTGACCATCACACATGTGCCCATGCATGCATACTCCCCCTGCCTGCCCCACATACATACCTACATACACACAAAATAAATCAAATGTAATTACAAATTTTAAGGGGTGGGAGAGAGGGCTCAGCAGTTAAGAGTACATACTGCTTTTGCAGAGGGTCTGAGTTTGGTTGGCATATCAGCACCCATATCTCTCTGGGGCTGGTGCATGGTTGTTTCTTGGATAAAAGAAGGAATTGTCAGGGACCTTCTCAGTCTATGTTACACTGACGGGCTGCTGTCAAGTACTTCTCTCCCTTCTCAGGGGGATTTTTCACAAAAGGCTCCTTAGGAGGCCAGCCTTTTGGCTAAAGAACAAGGGCTGAGTTGTCTTCTGATGACTCAGAGAACATCTGTAGTTTGGGTGCAATGAGTGTGTTTCCAACCTCACTGATGATCCAGGCCAAGGCGAGCATAGTCCCCTATGAGGGAGGGGGCTGTCAATGAGCTTTGAACAAAGTTCACCTTCTAGCAAAGTGTTAGATTTTAGTTAGTTAAGGCAAGGAGAGTTGGCTCTGTGGGCAACTTTACCAGGTCAGGAGGCAGCAGGAGGCACATGAGTCTGCAGTTAGTAGAGATGGCAATATTCTTTTCTTTTGACTTGAAACCACACCGGGCTCTACTCTGTCCTGTTGGATCCTAGACTGTTTTATAGATCAATTCTTCTCTTCCTTTTCTCCTTGAACTTGAGATTGTTTTCCCTCTGTATTAGTCACTGTTCTGGTGCTATAACAAGGCTGAAAAATATATAACAAGGTTTACTTAGCCTTATGGGGGTACATGGTGAGAGAGCCTCTGTGAGGGGCAGGTAATATGGTAAGACAGGAACCTTGGGGAAGAGATCACACAGTGAGACAGGAATCAAGAGAACAAGTATGAATCATATTCACTTTAAAAATATTTTTAGATGAAAAATAGTATTTTATTTTGTGTGTGCAAGTGTTTTTCTTGCATGTATATGTGTATACTACATGCATGCTTGGTGAGAATAGGGTGTCTTGCTCCCCTGAAACTGCAGTTATGGATGGTTACGAACCACTACCATGTGGGTGCTGGGCACCAAATCTGAGTCCTTTGCAAGAAAAATAAGTACTTGTAATTGTTGAGCATCTCTCCAGCTGCCCCTACCTCTCCACTTTTAAAAAACAACTCACCTGAATGGTCTGCTACCTCTTACCATTGCCACCAAATGCACCCAACTTCCAGCACACCAACTCTTGTGAGACAAACCACAACCAAACCATAGCACCCTCTAGCACCAGCCTCGGGAACAGGTTTTATGTCTTGGGAAAGCCTGGAGGAAGGATCTTTTGCCGGGGCGTCTGTAGGGAGTGTCTCCTCTGTGTCTACATCAATCAGTAGAAGCTGGGAGGCCTTGCTCTGGCTTCAACAGGCAGGAGTACACATCCTTTCCGATATTCTTTCAGTCTCCTAAGACCTGTTTTCCAGGAGTGTATGCCTCCTCTTCAGAGGGCCCCAGTGGAATGGAAGGCAAGTTGGATATTATAGTGTTGAAAAGTGAAGGTGGTGTATGGATGGGATGAGGAAGCCTGCCTGTGGTAGAGCTGTGGTTGTGGGCTGTTCAGAAAGGGAAGTTCCGGCAGGAAGCAAAGGGAAGCAGGAAGCAGGGCGACAGGAAGAGTCAGAGTGGGGAGGAACTTCACATATTTTCAGGGTGTGTATACACGCGCGTGATGGTAGCAATCAAGACTTGTGGGCCCAAACCTACTGTGGTGGATGGCTTGCAAATGTGGCTTTAGAAAACTTTCCATCCCCCAAGCCTTTTTGCAAAGTGACCTTGGGTATCCTTAGATCAAGAGGTGAGTCTAGGCTGGGGCACCAGTTGCTGAGTTGTAGAGTACCTTGCCTAGCAGGTACAAGGTCTGTCCCTAACACTGCAAGGGAATAAAAACAAAAGCAACTTTCTCTCTCTCTCTCTCTCTCTGTCTCTCTCTGTCTCTGTCTCTGTCTCTGTCATTCACACACACACACACACACACACACACACACACACACACACACAGCGTGCATGCCAACATATACACAGCCTACATGCCAACACACACAGCCTACATGCCAACACACACACACACACACACACACACACAGCCTGCATGCCAACACACACACACAGCCTGTATGCCAACACACACACACACACACACACAGAGCCTGCATGCCAACACATACACAGCCGACATGCCAAAACACCCAGCCTATGTGCCAACATACATACACACACAAACACACAGACTACATGCCAACACACACACACACACACACACACACACACACACACACACACAGCGCCTATATGCCAACATACACACACACCTTGCATACCAATACAAACCATAACTAGACTCTTCCCCTTCTCCTTCAATCCAGATAGACTTGAGACTGACTTCAACTAACAGGGTTTAATAGAAATGAAGTTGTGTGGCTTTTGAGAGCTCACCTATTAGATGTAGCAGCTTGAATGTCCCTCTCTATGTGACTCCTGACACCATTGTGCTGTGAAGAGTCCAGTCTAGGCAAGTAGAAATAAAAGGCTGTGTGGAGAACTCCAGTACCCCAACTAAGAGCCATCCCTAAATTCCAGACATGTGAATGAGATCTGTCAGGTGTCTTGAGGTACAGGATGGAGGCCAGGCAAGGTCAGGAGAAGAGCTGTGGCATAGGCAGAGCCATGATCAGCAATACAGGGTTTCTGTTTAAAGCCAGATGCCACAGCAGCACCTCCTTAAACTTTAGAAAGTGGCTAACATCTATTACCCACCCCCACACATCATAACTGATTTTTTTTTTTTTGGAGGATTGTCCATCTGCCATCCCAAAAGTTCTTTTTGCTGGGCATGGTGGCACATGTCTTTAATCCCAGCACTCAGGAGGCAGAGGCCAACCTAGTCTTGGTAGTGAGTTCCAGAACAGCCAGGGCTATGTAGAGAGATCCTGTTTCAAAAAAAAAAAAGTTTAAATATTTTAAATTACAGTTGGTGTTTGTGTGTGCAGGCGTGCTTGCCCACTGGTCAGAAGACAATTCACAGACTGGGTTCTCTCATATGGATCCTGGAGACTGAACGCAGGTCATCAGGCTTGCTAGCTGGTGCTTTTATCCATGAAGTCTTCTTAGCAACCCTTTTAGGTAGCATATAGTAATTCTACATTGTAACTCTCTATCATAATCAGAATTGTGACATTTCCTGCATGAAATGGACTGTGACTGTAGCCTCCTGTCCTCCTCCTTCTGATTCTCTTTCCAGTTAGTCGTTTCTCCTTCTCCTCTCCTCTTCTTGTGACCAGTCAGTTGGAGTGGACAAGCACTGTGATGCCACACCACTTCACTTCTAGCCAATCTCCCTGGGTATTCCCTTCCCCCACACCGGGTGACAGTACTCAGCTTCCAGAGGCTTCTACAAATGCTGTGAAGAATCTGTCTCCTTTGACATCTCAGACTTGTGGAAAGGCTATGAAATCCTCAGATCCACAAGACTATGCAGCTTCTCCAGCCTGGCAATAGATAGCATTTGAGCTTTTAGAAGCAGGAAATTGCAATTCAAGGACATTTGAGATGAGCGCCTAGCTCTCACCTAATAAAGATGGCAGTCACAGCCTGGTTCCTGGAGCTATTCTCACTGTATACAGCCTGCATCTTCTCTCCCTCCCCCTCCCTCCTTACCTCCTATCCCCTCCTTCTCTCCCTGTCTGTCTGTCTGTGATACTCAAGCTAGTTTGCATTTTTAATTCCCAATTCTTACTCCACCTCTGGGTATCACAGGATTGTGGAATTAAGCCAGTCTGAAGTTACAGGCCCTCCTAACAGAGCAGGGAGCAAATTTCCCAGTGCCACCTCAAGCTGCTGTTTGGCTGTAGGGCTTGCTCTGACCAATAGGAAATCAGCATACATGATGCTTTATGGGGTCTGGAGAGACAGCTCAGTGGTTAAGAGCACTGGCTGCTCTTGTAGAACCCAGGTTTGGTCCCTACATGGAGGCTCATAACTGCCTGTAACTCCAGTTACAGGAGATCTGATGTCTTCTTGAGCTCCATGGGCATTGGGCATTCACATATATCCATGCAGGCAAAATATACATACACATAAAATGTAAGTAAATCTTTGAGAAACTAAATAAATATGCCTGTGCAGTTTGCGGGGGTCTCCAGCTGGCCTGATTGGAGAATAGTACATGCTGCTGGCCTCCTGCTCAGGAAGGAACAGGTATGTGAATTAGAATTTTAATCAACCTGTTCCCAGAGCCAGGTTCATCTGGAGAAAAAGAAATGCCTGTTACTGTGAGCCTTGGGGACTTGAAACATGTTTGTTACATGACCAAATGGGTAGATACAAGGCACGAGCCAGGGGACACAATAGCAATAACCAGATTCCTTGCCTGTCATTTTTAGCCCTCTAGCTCCCTGTGACCCATAGTAGGTTCTTTTCTAACCTAAATTACCATGTCCATGAGAAAAATGCTGAGATTGTCTAGCATGGGCATTTGATACCAAACATAAAACTTGGTAATTTGGTGTCCTACCTCTTGGACAACTCTTCTCATATTCCTAAACAAATTAGCTTTAATTTGTAGGACTGTAGTAACAGTAATAGTTGGAATACTAATAATAGCAGTATATGTTACTATTACTCTTTTGTTATAATATATATAAAGTATATGTATATCTTACAGTGTACCAAGCCCATCACACGTATGAACTCCATTAGCCCTGGCAAATGCCCTATGAAGTAGATATCTTCCATTTTTATTATTTATTTATTTTTATTTTATGTGTATGAATGCTTGCTTGTGTAACACAAATAGATACCACATGTGGTTTGTGGAGGCCAGAAGAGAACATTGGGTCTCCTGGCCCTGGAGTTATGGTATTTGTGAGCCACCATGTTGGTGCTGGTGAACAAACTCCTGTCTCTTGCAGCCAGTGCTCTTAACTGCTGAGCCCTCTCTCCAGCCCCTGAAGTAGATAGCTTATTATTAATGTAATGTAGTTCTAGGAAACAGAGGTACAGAGAGGGGGAAGAAGTTAACCCAAATCCTGCAGAGGTAAACAGCAGAATTTAGAAGTGGACTTGGGCCATGCAGCAGCTCCCAAGTCTGCTCTCAAATCCCGTATGTAAAAGTACCTCACCTCACAGTAATAGATTTATCAGAAACAAGATGTGCATGCTGGTCACCAAAGGCTATTTTCAAATATCCCAATGTAATATCACAAAGGTTTAATCAAGTCCTATCTGCGTGATGAAAAACATGGGTTTGAAAAATGGTGCCTGTGATGTATCCGGCTGTCGTAATGATGGAGCTGAAGCTCCTGCACAGCCGATCTGATGTCTCCAGAAATCATCACTCATTAAGGCATTGGGAGAAAAATGAATCGACCCCAGAGGCCACATGGAGAGGCAGCTCCTGGGCGAGCTGCTGGAGGACAGAGCAGGCAGCTGGGGAAGCCAAAGAGAATTATATTTAACATGAAACACAAACACCGTCTAAAAGGCGGATGGCACAGGAAAATAGAAATTTGATCATTGTCTGGTGACTCAGAAATCCAGTGGCCTTAGAAGCCATATCCATGCACTTTTAACTCCACAGCATTGCAGATGATGAAAGAGGGTTGTTCATTAAAGAAAGCCGGGAGCCTGGTGAACTGGTGGTGATGGTGTAGCTGAGATAGGGTGGGGACCGGGGGTGCTAAGCTTGTACAGGCGGTCGTTACAGCATTAGTTTCAGCAAAGATGACTGTGGGGACAAGCTCAGGGCACTCCAGAGCCCAGCCATAAACATCTAACAAGTTGCTGGCCTGTGGCATGGCTGACACCATCTAAGCCACAAATCACAATTGTAACTGGCCGTCTTGTGAGGGACTCTCAGTTTCCAGGCAGTGGAATCTTCACATGGGCATCAGGCAGGAAGCAGATGCAGCCCTTCTCCTTTGAATAAATGCAGAAATGCTCTGGTAAAGAGAAGCTACACTCTGCCCAAGGTCACCTAGCTGCAGCATGAGCTGGTCAATGGGGTGTTCGGTCCTTGACCCATATTTCCAGGGGTGGCAGACCCTGATGTTGAGCCAGGCCTAGAGAAATGCCTTTTTAAAGTGCAGGTTCTGTTCCAGGCTGCTGGTTGCCACCTCTGGGCTGGTACTTTGTCTTTGTCAGTATTTTACAAAGGCCTGCATCTCCAGAGAGCTGCCTTCCACGCAGGTTATAAACAGCTTCCGCCTCACCGTGGAATCCAGGCCTGGGCAGGGAATCTGGCCACCTCATCCTCCTCAGCCACCCATTGAAAGGCAGTTTCTAAAGCTCTCCCTCCCTGGTCGAAGCAGCCGAGACTTGAGACTACAAGTTGACAAGTTCAGTCGTCAGTCAGCAAATGTGAATGGAGATGTGCAGCGAACTGGTTTCCGTCATGCACAGTATCAGGGTCATAGCTCTCCTTAGATACAGCCCCTCCCTGGCACGGAAGGCTTCCCAGGCTTTGTTTGGTTTTGGATTGCCCTCAGGCTACTAGAGCTAACTTAGCCTGCTCAGAGAGCCCAAGATGTCTTCTAGTGTCCATCACCCTTCTTCCCCCCGCCCCGAGTCCAGTCACCAGGGACTGGCTTGGGAAGAAGCCTGCTTGCTTGCTTGCTATGAACTCACCTTTCTGAGCTTGCCAAAACTTGCCTTTGAGGGAATGCTACTTGAAGTCACATCTTACTCCCCATGCTTGCCTTCCACGTCTAGCCTGTTCAGCTCAGTTTCTGCTTCTAAGGAGAATCGTGTCTAAAAATGATCACTACCCTGGGCTCTGGGGCCATATCACTGGCCTTTGTGGCTGGGAATATTTCCAGTCCAGGTGGCAGACTCCAAAGTCAAGAATGGTGAGGAGAAGAAAGAACAGTGTGTGTGTGTGTGTGTGTGTGTACATACATGTGGAGGCCAGAAATCACCAAACATGTCAGGTGTCTTCCTCCAATGCTCTCCACTTTATCTTTCAGTGAATTTATTATTTATTTTCTCTCTGTGTGTGTATGTGTGTGTCACAGCCGGCGTGAGGAAGACAGGGACTTCTCTCCTTCCACAGCAAGTGCTGAACCATCCTGCTGGTCCCTCCACCGCAGTTTTTGAGACAGGGTCTCTCAGGAAACCTGGAGTTTGATGATTGCCTAGACCAGCTGGTCAGCAAGCTTCAGGGCCACCTTCTGCCTCCACCTCCCCAGCAATGGGACTGCAGGTGCCAGCACATCTGCTTGATGTGGCACTGGGGATCAAACCCAGGGCCTTGTGCATACTAAACAAGCACTCAATCAAGTAAGCCACACCCCAGAGTTTCATATGATAATTTTAAGTTCTATTTCTCTCATCCTTAGATGTTTTCACTGTTGTGCATGTTGCATAGTGAAGACAATATGAGTGAGTAGCTTTATATAGATATATAAGTTAAGTAAGAAACTCAACTATGGTGTTATCGCTAATTATTTTGTTTTCATTTTTATTCTTGATTTTTTGAGACAGGGTTTCCCTGTGTAGCACTGGCTATCCTGGAACTCGCTCAGTAGACCAGGCCGGCCTGGAACTCACAGAGGTTCACCTGGCTCTGCCTCCTGAGTGCTGGGATTAAAGGCGTGCGCCACCACCGCCTGGCTGCTAATATGTGTTTTGTTAATAGGGAAGTAAAGTTTTAAAAAAAAAGCTAGGACAGGGCTGGGTAGAGTATTTGCCCAGCATGTACCAGGGACAGGAGTTCCTTTCCTATAATAAAAAAAATTGGGACATAAAGAGGTGGCCAAACCTGATGGTAGTCTGTAGGCATATCCTTAGTGGAACGGAAGACCCCCCATGTTGCCATGTTCCAGCATTCGAATGTGTTGAAGATTGTAATTAGGTCACCCCCAAGGTCTTTTCCATTCAAAACAAGCCCTACCTCTCTAGTTTTCCTGCTAGCTTTATCTTTCTGCCCCTACATCATTTCTGTTGCTGTTCTTTGGACCTTGTCCAAGTTCCACAGGCCTGGCATTAATTGTAAGGCCCAATATTCCTATAATTGCAGGGTAAGTATTTTTGTGCAGAACACAAGCCTGACCTCCTTTGTTATTTAGTTTGAGCTGGATTCTCCGTGGACAGAGGGAGAGGAATGAAATGAGTAAATATTTAATTCAGGCGAAGCGTGCGGCTTCAAAACGTTTTCGCATTTGCTCGGCGCCGGCCCACATGCTCCAGCTGCTTCTGTGGGGCTTTGGGTTGCGCCCTGTGATGAAGGGCTGGCCTGCCCCCAGGAACTCCAAGCTCCTCTCAGCAAATGCCTCGAAAAAGGGTTCAGAGCGCTCGAGCCAATGGGAGCCCAGGAAATGGCTGCACAGCAAATTGAAAGCAATGAACAGAAATAAGTGACTCGGCATTTGCAGGTACTCTTCACAGCCGCATTAGCCACGCAGTCATTGGCAGCTCCCGAACATTCCACTTGTCTCCTTGGCTGCAGCTGCTGTCGCTGAAGATCTGGGGCCAGAAGGCTCCCTTCCTGGAGAGTGAGGGCAGGTGGTAGAGACCCACAAAGCAGGTGAAGCTATTCCGATCCTGGAGGCAGGAGCCAGGTGGCAGGAGGAAAGTCACGGGGTATCACAGAGGTGAGAAAAGGCCAGAAAGATATTGTAGGGCAACTGGTGCTCAGGTAGGCCTGCTTTGCTCCCCATCTGCCATACCACAGGTGATCATTATCATCTGGACCCGCTCAGTGCAGGGGCTTTGTGACCACCCTGTCTTCTCCAGTGGTTTTCAGTCTAAGGGTTAGCTGCCTGAGGCTCCAATGCACTCTGGCATTGTGGGGCAGAAAAGCTGTTTTCTGAAGCCATCTGGCTCACCTGGCTTTCGGTTGCACTGTGCCCACCCCATTATAAAAATATAAGTTAATGAGATTGAGGAATGGCATATAATCAAAGGCATGAGTACTGCCGCAATTTAAAAGCTGCATTAAAATTCCATTCCGCAGCGAGGTCCTAGGTGTCATAGAACTTGTTTTTAAATGCATTCTGTTACTTGCTAGTTAGTAGAGGGAGCTCTGAAATACTATGAATTGACAGCAGTGATGTTTCGGGCATTTGAACAATTTCAATGCAGAAAACAATTTAAGGGCTTTAGATGAAGTCTTTGCTCAATGGCATCATCTCCAAGAAAAAAAAAATCCGCATTTGCTGCAGGATTTTATGTCCACAAATTCTGAGAAATTAATATTTGCATGCTTATCAGTCTACCTACCTATATATCCATCCATCCATCCATCCATCCATCCATCCATCCACCCATCCACCCATGTAACATGGGCCAGGCACTGTGTTAGACACACAGGAGATGCACAGAAGTATAAGATGGAACTCAAATCTCATGAACAACTTCAAATCATCCCTTCAATTCAAGGTCAAGTCAACTGTCATTGCACATAAGAATTGCATCCTTAAACCCAACACAGTGCTGAGAACCCAGTGGACGAGAGAAGACCTTTCTAGAAAAGCTAAGCCACCTGTGTTCTCTGACTTTATCCCCTCTGCTTCTGTCTTTGGCCTAGACATATTTTCATGCTTTTTTCAACAATTGCTTCTCTTCCCAATTGACTGGGCTAACTCTTTGTATCTAGCTGGGCTTTGCTGGGCTTGGCTCATTGTGGTGATATATTGTGTACCTCAATAAAATTTATCTGAAGATCAGAGAACAGAACAAGCCACTAGATTAAACATAGGTGTCAGACAGTGGTGGCACACACCTTTAATCCTAGCACTTGGGAGGCAGAAGTCTGTCTGAATCTCTGTGAGTTCAAAGCCACCCTGGACTACATGAGATTGATTCATTCTAGGAGAGAAACAAAGCCAGACACTGGTGGCACACACCTTTACTCACAGTACCTCACAGTACTTGGGAAGCACACACACCTTTAATCTCAGCCTTAAGAAGGCTGGGTGGAGAAAGGTATCTAAGGAATGAAGAGACAGGAACTAAAGCTTTTCAGGCTGAAGATTCCTAGAGGTAAGAGGTGGCAGTGGCTTGTTCCTTTGTCTCTCTGATTGTTTAGCATTTATCCCAATATCTAGCTCCGGGTTTTTGTTTGTTTGTTTGTTTGTTTGTTTTTGTTTTTTTTTAATTACAAGAATTATTTAACATTCGTGCAATAGCTCATAGCTACAAGTTGGGTCCTATTTACCCCTAATATCTTTCATCTTTCTTGGAGCAGCAGGAAAGCTGAGGGCCTGGTCTTCTGAGGGTAGCAGCAGACAAATTTAGCTTCTTTGGGTCTAACACTTACTTCTAGTTACAGTTACATTCCATCCTCGAAATCAAGCCATGTGATTAAGCTCAAAGTCATCTTAGAGGAGGTATAATGGGCTACAAGGCTGTGTGACAAAGAGGGTGCATGCAGGGAAAGAGGATGTGTTAGAACTCCTAGCCACTCCCCCAGCTACGTGACCATGCGTGTGCCAGCAAGATGCTTAGTCATCCCAGGGCCTTACGTCCTACGTAATCTGTGTGCTGCATGATCACATAATTTGCATGTAATCTATGTATATGCATGACGTAGATACATAAGCCAATATTCACATGTGTGTGTGGGGGGACCTATAAAAGCGGGTTCCACTTATCCCTCCCCTCTCTTCCTGCATGGTCATTCCATAGGCCTATGCACACCCCTTCTGTTCCCTTCCCTAATAAACTCTTATAGTGGGTTTTGTTGTACCTCGTGGCTTTTCTCACATGGTAAACAGTGCCGCTTAGTGAACAACATCGCGCCACTTAATAAATGACAGAAATAGTTTGATTAAATTATTTAACTGACCAAGGGGAGTAAATATATATATATATATATTATACAGAGGGTCTGATGTATGAACCTAAACTAAGGTACTGAGTATGCAATTAGAGATATACTCAGTAGAAACTATTTCCCATTTTGAGTTTGGGTTGATTCCTTGAGCTGAGGATATGTCCAATTATCTCTGTCGATGCTATATAGGAGGAGGGATGGAATCTCCCAGTCAGGGCTGTGATCACAAAGAGATACAACTGACACTCATAATCTGTGCAACTGGATGTGAGGTCATGGACCTCAATGTGGGAGTCTTGACAAATTTGGCACCAGTAAAAGTTTTTGAATGCAAAACAAACCCCCAAATTCATTCAAAGTCAAACACATCTGAGATGTTTCTGGTGGTGCTTGTCTGTGTTGAATTCTATGACTTCCCAGTGGCCTTGTGGTTGAACACTCAACATATGCAGTCTGTGCATGCCATAATGCCATATAACACCAATGTTGCCTGAAACATTTTGGCTCACATTTGAGATTGTTGTGTTTTTACTGTACATACAGCTTTCTGTTATTATGGAAACGTGATATAATTACAGAGAATAAAGACTTCCAACATTTTCTTATCACCATTCTTCAGCATTTAAGTATCAAATTAGCATGATTTTAGATTGTCCTGTGTTAGAATGCTTGGTATTTTTTAAAATTGCTGTTTAAAGCCTGGCATGGTAGTGCATCCCTTCAATAATCTCAGAACTCGGGAAGCAGAGGCAGATGGATCTCTATAAATTTGACGCCAGCCTGGTCTACATAGTAAGTTCTAGGCCAGTTTGGACTACATAGTGAGAACCTGCCTCAAAATAAATAAATAAATATTAGTAAGTTAATAAAAAATTGCTGTCTTGATTTTCATAAAAAAAATCATTTAATGAATTTGGCTTGGGACTAGGACAGAATTTCTATCAATTTCAGAAATGGTCCTGAACATACTTCTGCCATTTTGTGCTATGTAGTTATGCAAAGCAACATTCTCAGCACTGAAGATTATAAAATCAAAATATTGATCAAGTCTGGAGAATGTTGAAAATGTTTTACGTCCTGCACTATCACATATTCAGCCAAGATTTAATTCTTTATGCAAAAATAGACAAGCACATCATATCATTAGTATGCAAATTTCTCTTTGTCTTTAATAAACAGATTATATGTATACCAAAGAATTATTTTCAAATAAATTTCTTTATGATTTATTATCAGTATGAGTTTGATTTACACACTCAAGTACTGGAGGTTGCATGAGAATGTGTTGGGCAGAAGCAGAAGCTGAAGAAAGGCTGTCATGCTGTGCACGGAGTGGCTAGGCTGGGATGCACAGAGGCATGCTAAACGCACTCCCCTTCTGACATTTTCTACTTACAATACATCTATCAGGATGTGACTCAGTCTTCTGTCATAGAGCATCTGCACAGACCTTCTAATCCTCACAGCAATTCCACGTCCAGGTGATCAGCGCACTGGAGGTTACAAAGCAATCACTGATACACAAAGTGATTTGGTCAAGGTACCCCCCACAGCCCATCTGCATGGCTGTCTTTCCTCCACATGGCCCCATAGTTCAGAAGCAAGGACCTTGTCCACCCAGATGGCTGCTATCCTCTGGGGCATTTCCTGTTTGCAGGCTGAGAGGCCTCAGGCTTTGGCTTCATTTGCATAGTTGAACTGATGTACAGGTGTGGCACCAGAGGAGAGCCTGGCTTTGCTGGTCTTGACTGTTTGGCTTTCTTTTGCAGAACTGTGTGTAGCTCCCCCAAGAGGAATGATTTGCCAAACTCCAACATTATTATCCATAATGTATAAAGCCCTCAAACATATATTGATTGACATTAATACAACATGTACTAAAATGGAGGGTCAGTCTCTCACATGGGTGGAAATGTGCTGGGTATAAATTACCTTTATAACTCTTGGGAAAGTGCCTATTAACATTATGGTGGCCCTTATTTAGCCTCTAGGTTATAGAGCCTAAAGTCTTCACTCCATTTGTAAGTTTAGTTTTATCTACATATGTTTGTAGAAAATGTTGCCTTTGAAATTTATTTTATTAGTGTTTATTAGTAAGGGGAAAACAATAGCTTTGAGCATTGGCCATGGGTTATATAATGAGAAGTTATATCATTCTAGAAAAGAGTCAGTTCTGAAAGGAGGGAGTGCATCCCAACAGCATCAAGATCAGAGGTAGCGCACCTTCCTTTCAAAACACGAGGGTTGGTCTTTGTCATATACCATATACCTGCATATAATTTAAATGGCATGATTGTTCTAGAAGGTTTTCTTTTTCTTTTTTTCTTTTTTCTTCTTTTGATTTTTTGAGACAGGTTTTCTCTGTGTCGCCCTGGCTGTCCTGGATCTCGCTCTGTAGACCAGGCTGGCCTCAAACTCACAGAGACCCTCCTGTCTCTGCCTTCCTGAGAGCTGGTATTAAAGGCATGCACCACCAAAGCCCGGCTCTAGAAGGTTTAGACAACAGATTCTCTGGCAAACCTGGTCACCTTCCCCTTTCGTCTGTCTTGGCTCTCTCTTTTGGTATTTCTCTCTCTAACCCAAAGTAATGTACATACCTTGCTGTGACTTGCTGATTCTTCGGTTTGAGGTGTGATCTGTTGATTCCTTCTGACTTTCTTAGTCACCTCTACTAGTTCTTCTCGGGCTCATTTCTTCTCAAATTACCCCTATGATAGTTTGGATTAGTCGATATCTGATATTCACATTTCAGTCATCTCTCAGTCTCTAGTGCTTCCAAAGTCCTTGGATGATCAAGTTCCTTATATGAAATGGCATATTATTTGTCTGTCACACACCAGCATCACCTCATATACTTTAAATCATCTCTGATTCACTTATAATACCTAGTTCAATAGAACATTTCTTAGTTTGTTTTATATGGCTATGATTTTGTATGACCAAAAGCAACTTGGGAAGGAAAGGGTTTAAATCTTACAATTTACTGTCCGTTGTAGAGAGAAGTCTGGGCAGGAACTCAAGGCAGGAACTGAAGCTGAGGCCATAGAGGGGTGTTGAGTATTGGCTTGATTTCCTTGGCTTGCTCAGTTTGCTTTTTTATACACCCTAGGAAACCTGCCCAATGGTGGCACTACCCACAGTGGGCTGGGCACTCCCACACCAATCATTAATCAGAAAGTGCCCCCACAGGCTTGCCTACAGGCCAGTCTTATGGAGGCGTTTTTTAAGTGAGCTTCCTCCTTCTCAGATTACCCCAGCCTGTGTCAAGTTAACAAAAACCAAAACAGAATAAAAACAAAACAAACAAACAAACAAACAAAAAACTAACCAGCACAGAAACATTATGCAAATTGTTATCACACACTGTTTTAGAAAATGATAATAAGGAGAAAGTCTGTACTGGTCAGTAGAAATGCACAAATGTATTCCTCTCCAATATTTCCCATCTGTGGTGGGTTTTAAATCTGTGAATGTGAAATCTGGGGACAGGATGGGTTGATACACTGTAACTACACAAACGATATTCATGCTGAGCCATGTGGTACACTAGTATACTTTTTTCCCTTGCTCCCTGTTGTGAACGGTTTGCAAAGATGGGTACTATAATGCCTCCTCTTAATGTGTACCCCTCTGCAATGTGACTGGCACCCCTCCCCTTATTCGTTGGCTGATGCAGGATCTCGTTAGGTAGCCCCAGACTGATTTGGAACTTGCTCTTTAGCCCAGGCTGACCTCAAACTCTGGCCTCTGCTTCCTGAATGCTGAGATGACAGGTGTGTATTATGACACTGGGCCATTATAGTCCTTGAATCTAAGCCATGTGAATTGCTTTGGCCAGTGGGACACCGTATTCATTTCCTGTTGCTGCTATAACAAGTTGGCACCAACTTAATGTAACTCTATTTCTATAAAATTGGATACCCAGGAAGCCCCTTGCAATCTGGAAATTCCTATTTTTCAGTTCAAAAAAGGTTTGCTTGGATTCTTTCTTTGAAGCTATCATTCGATTTTTCTCTCTTTTCTTTTCAATTTTCTTCTTTTATTTTTCTGGAAAGATGATGGGCCTCCTGGAAAGATCTTCTAATGTTTTTAATCGTTTCCATTTTGTCATCTCTTTGTCTTTTTTGTTCTGCTTTCTGAAAACACAGATTAACATGTATCTACACTGAGCCATGTGTATGCTGGTGTGTGTGTGTGTGTGTGTGTGTGTGTGTGTGTGTGTGTGTGTGTGTGATCAGCCCTTTTAACTTTTTAATTCACTCTGTAGGACTGCTTTTCAAATGCTCCTTTATTTATTTTAAAATTGTTAATCTATTGAGTTTGCAATGCTGAGGATTGAACCTGGGGCCTTAAGAATGCTAGGAAAACAATTTACCACTGCACCACATTCTCAGCTCCCCCCAATTCCTTGTAAACCCCATCATGCTTATTAGATTAAGTATAGTCTTGGAAGACAGATTGCTTGGGTTTAGATCCAACCTACTAATCAAATGAATGGCAGTTTAGATGTAAACTACTGCAACTGCATAGACTTAGAAAGTAATTTTAATCTTGATTGGGCCCAGTTTTCTCAGCTTTAAAATGGGGATAATAATTCTACCTTTCTTATAGAGAATTCAACAAATTGGTTCATGTAAAGGGCTTAGAATGGTGACTCATAGTGGACAAGGAAACGTTTCAATATAGTCACCATCTAATTTCTGTGACAGATAATCAGTAGGGTCTTCTTTCAGATTTCTTTTCCTTTTATACTATTTGCCTCTGCCAACATGATCCCTCTTGCTGGATGGCTTTGGGCTGTCTATCTCTCTCTTTCTCTCTCTGTTGAGGATGAAACCCAGGGCCACGCACATGATAGGCACAAGCTCAACCACTGAGCTACACCATCAGCTTTCTCCTTTGATTTTAAGTTAGAGACTTCCTGCAGATGTTTCCTGACCCTCATCTGTGGATTCATGTTTAAAAGTGGATCTCAGTATTTTCAGACCTTTCTTTTTTAGTGGGCCAGAATCTCCAGAATAGGATACTTCACTTTGCTACCTGAGGTGTGAATCTAAGCCAGCATGTCCTCATTTCCCTGTCATTATCTTCCTTACTAGCTCAGTGAAGAAGAGAAGCTATTCATGAGATTTGGGATGTTAATTGTACTGACTTCCTCTTTCACATGGTGCCTACCCCTTACTCTGTACTACAGCCCATGCACAGATCTTCATCTACATGCTCTCTGGGGACTATGCATCATGGAAAAAAGAGTAGCCTACCTCTGTGAAGTTGAATAGGGCTCCTGGAGTGCCCTTCTTTCCTAGCTTGCTTCTATTACTGTGATAAACACCATAGCCAAAGCAGCTCAGGGGAGAAAAGGGTTTATTTCATCTTATAACTCCTAGGTCACAATCCATCTTTGAGGGAAATCAGGACAGGAATTCAAAGCAGGACAAGAACCTGGAGGCAGGAACTGAATTAGAGGCCATGGAGGGATGCTTCTTATACAACCCAGGACCACTTGCCCAGGGGTGACACTGCCCACTGCTGGGAATGTCTTTCTGTATGCTGTGAATGTGTTGCTCTGATTAATTGATAAATAAAACACTGATTGGCCAGTAGCCAGGCAGGAAGTAAGAGATAGGTGGGATAAAGAGAGAGGAGAATTCCGGGAAGTGGAAGGCTGAGTCAGGAGATGCTGCCAGCTACCGCCGCCATAAGAAGCAAAGTGTGAGGATATCAGTAAGCCACGAGCCATGTGGCAAGGTATAGATTTATAGAAATGGGTTAATTTAAGATATAAGAACTAGATAGCAAAAAGCCTGCCACAGCCATACAGTTTATAAGTAATATAAGTCTCTATGTGTTTACTTGGGTCTGAGTAGCTGCAGGAGCTGGGTGGACATGGGAAAACTCCAGCTACAGCCCACTGTGGCCTGGACCTTCCTACATCAACCACTAATCAAAAAAATGCCCTACAGGCTTCCCTATAGGTGATCTGAAGGAGACATTTTCTTAAGTGAAGATTCCTCTTCCCATATGACCCTAACTGGTATCAAGTTCACAAAGACAACCAGCACATCTTCTAAACAGACTTCCAAACATTTTTTTATTCTGAGCCATACAAACACCTTTGCTTGTTTTGTTTTTGACACAGAGTCTATGTAGCCCTGGCTGTCCTGGAACTCTCTACATAGACCAGAAGGCCTAGAACTCACAGAGATTCACCTACCTCTGCCTCCCAAACACTGGGATTAAAGGTGGGTACTGCCACTGCCCAGCTGGACCACTACTTCTCCAGGTACCTAATGTCTCCCCATGTCTGGGCCACTGGAAGTTCTCAAGTGTGTGGAAGGTTCTAGACTCTCTGCTCTCCACTGCCTGCTTAGTGCTTACTTTCTCATCTGCCAAATTTGTTCCTACTTAGTCACATGCTTTCTGTATTCTAAAGCTAAAGATATTTTCTACCTTTGTGAGTTTGTCTTTATGAAACTTTACTGGTTGCTGTTCAGTGATGTCTCCAGAGGGAGCAGAACTCCTTGTGTGTATTCTGTCCACCATATTGAACCAGAAGTGTCCCCTGAACTTTGGTTTTGAGCTACAAGGTAGACCTAGACATGAATACTTGAATACTTGACATGAACAGCCTTGAATACTATTCATCAGTTTGCACACTTGCTTGCTTCTTTTTCTCTACATCAAGTTTTCATTCTCTGATTCAGATTATTGTTATTATTATTCAGAGGTATTGTTTGTTACTGGACCTCAAAGCACTTATGTATGCACAAGAGAAATGAAGGAAAAAGCTAAGAAGGAAATTAGAAAAGAAGGCTGAGGGAGGGAGGGAGAGGGAAGGAAGCCTGTGGGTTATAAGAACTTGAAGTAGGAAAATTGTGTCAGCAGCAGAAGATGAAGAGTGGTCTTCTGATGAATTAGTTGGGCCTCAAGTGGGGCCCACTTTCCACAGCCCTCAGTGGTTGGCACATCAGGAAAGTCTGCTGTCCCACCAAAGCCTACTTTTACCTCTTCCATTTCTGATGGTTTGCTGGGAAGCAAATTCCTGTAAAGCCTTGCTTCCTGTGGCTATATTAATGTGAAATGTAATAACACATAACTGTAAACTAGTTTATGGGAGTCCCAAATGAATGAGTGGGGGGAAGGTAATTTATTATCAATTTGCATCAAATTTCAGTTAATGTAAAAAAATGCAAAGCTTATTTTAATATACTTATTTCTGGGAAAGGCTTTCCATTAAATAGAGTGTCAAGTGGGGGTAACAATTGGCCTGGGGAAGAATCTTTATGGCTTTGCTATCCAGGATCCCTGGGAGGAAGCTTGAGCTTTTGGATGGCTTTCTGGTCAGTCCTCAGGTTTGATGCACAGTGTGAACTGGTTGAAAAAGCCTGATGAATGAGAACTGTGCAGCTGATGCTCTCTTTGGGGAGGACTGGAGAGAGGAGGGGTGCAAGGACAAACTAGGAGAAGGTTTGGGAGAATGTAGACTGGGTAGCCTTGATTGACAGCCGTGGGATGGAGTGGGCTGGGGTGGTGGTGTTGACACACCTGATCTAAGGGTGAGATCTTGCCTGCTACTGTTTGTAATTTATTTATATTTTCGCACCTCTCTTTTCTTTGTGGATATTTATTTATTGGTAAACTAATTAGTTTTGTTTGGGTTGCTTACAGGAGCATGGGCACCTTACCAGTGGCTATACCATTGAAGAAAGTGTCTGTCCCTTATCTAGCCACTGTTTTGAGTTGTCTGCCTTCCTGTTTAAGGGTGTAGACCATCCTGCAGGATGGAATGCTTCAATCTTAGAGGAAAGTGTTAGACAACAGGAAGTTATGTTTTTTAAAACTGACATATAGAATAACTGTAAAGGAGCCTAAATAACACAGACTCATAATCTCTCATGTCAAGAAGTCTGAAGCTAGGAGTTTACATGGTTGATCAAGTTGTCTACTAATTTTCATAAAGGGCATATTTTCATCCTTCTGCAATCTCTAGCATATTCCGTCAACACTCAAATATGTCACCTTATGCTAATAGGATGGCAGTTAGGGCATCAATCTTTACGACCCAAGAAGTCAAGAGGAGGGTGTGTAGAAAAGAAACCTTCTTAAAATGCATTCTTTCTCTGCCATCAGGAGGAGACGCTCCTTTAACCAGCTGCTTTCTGCTTATAGCAGAAGGAAAAGCTGCAGAGAGCCAGCAGACTCCCAGTCATGACTCTGTATTCAGAATTGGGTCATGGGAGCATTTATTTCCCAGTCCCCGGCAAAGAGGATTGGAACTGGAAGTCCCCTGGCTGGATTAGAGCAAGGGTCCTCTGAGGTTGGGGGAGAAATTCACGTTTCCTACCCAGAAGATATAGTCAAGCAAAACCAGGCTCCTGCTAGCAAAGAAGAAGGGGATGGAGAGGCTCTTATGTAGACAGTCAATCAACAGTGCCTGTGAGGTTGGATGTCATCTAAGTCTATCTTACCTCATAGGAAGGACTGGGGAGATTAGAAGTCAACAGAGGCATCTGGACTGAGGCCAGCAGGGTTTAGGAAATATGGTCTGCTTGATGCCTGAATATATCAGCTTTAGCTGCCACTATGTACCTTCAGTTCTGGACCACCTTCAGCTGAGGACTAGCTAGGTTAGAGGCTGCAGAGGTAGCTAAGTCTTCACTTGTTTGGATCTTTACCTGAGATGGATCCCCAGCACGTATGTTCAAAAGCCAAGTGTGCTGGCAGGACTTTGTAATCCAAGTTCTGAGGAGGCAGAGACAGGGCCCTGCACTCCAGGCAGTCTAACCTAATTTGAGAGCCTCAGGTCCCAGTGAGAGACCCCCATCTCAAATATGACTGTCCAGGGACAAGGCACTCAATTTTCAAATTTACATTTGCAAAACTGCTCCATTAACAGCTCTTTTGAGGCTTTGGGGACCCAACCACTTCGGTTGGTTGAATAATCCCGCTGGCCTTGCGACTGAGAAGTTCAAATAGACAGGCCCCAGAATACCCTGGAGCTGCTTGACAAAAACCTCCATTCCCGCCCCACACTGGGAAGAGGTCTGCGGTGAATGAAGCAACCCAGCGCAGAGACTGTATGGCTAGCTTGAGCTGTCCCTCTGGAACAGACAAATCTTTATGCTATGAGCTTGGTCTTGGGGTGATACTGGTCCCTTCAGAGTTTCTTTTGGGAGCCACTGGGTTGTGATGTTAGATGTAATTAAAACAGTTTGGGAAGAGCTTTTAGGTAACAAAGATACTCCCTGAGAGGGGAACTGCTTGCCAATGAGTTTCAGTAACATTCCCAGATTGATGTAGCGACTAAGAACTGTCTAAAATTGACTGTTTCCCAGGTACCACTGTCGGCTCTCTCCCAACAAGTTCTTTGCAATTTTCCTACGTCTCTCAAGCACATCATTTAGACTCTAAATTAACCTCTGAATTTTAGAGGTTACCCTAAGGGCAGGAGTGCTCATGCACGCCTTTAATCCCAGTACTCAGGAATTAGAGACAGGTGGATCTCTGTGAGTTCCAGGTTGGCCTGGTCAGCATAGAGAGTTCCAGGCTAGCCAGAGCTACATAATGAGAACTTGTCTTAAGGGGGGGTGGGGTGCTACCCGAAGTTCACAGCACTCTCACAGGACTTTTGCTGCCTGCCACACTGGAGGGAGGGCAGCATTGTCTCAAGATCTTAATTTGCTGTGGTAACATGTTACCACAGATTTAGAAACTTAAAACAATGAAACTTACTAAACCTTACAATTTTAGAGGTAAGAAAGCCAAAATAGAAGGCAACTATCTCAACTGGTTGAAGCAACCAATGAGCTTTAAAACTGAGCACTTTGTATATTGTTATCTAAGTCAGTCTCACTAGGTTAAAATCAGGGAGCCAGAGGGCCCATGTTTCTTTCTGGGAGCTCTATTGATTTGTTTCCATGCCTTTTCCACTCTTAGACACTCCCATTCCTTGGTTTGTGGCGCCCCTTTCCCACGTTCAAAACCAGCAATGACAAGCAGAATTCTTATCTCATGCATGGCTTTCCTCTGACCTCTTGTTTCCCTACTTCCTAATAAGGATCCCTGCGATGACAGTGAGGCCACCTCGATAATGCAGGCAACATCCTTTGATGGTGTACACTAATGTGTTCCCAGGCTCCACGATTAGGACGTGGACATCTCTGGGCACTGTTGCTTTCTTCCCACATTTGGCAATGCAATGCTGCTTACAGTTGTGAAAGAAGTGACTGGAATGTTTATGGTTTGAGAGCTATTCCCAAGTTGAACTGACTTCTTTACTGTGAGATAAACAGTTTCCCCTAGAATGTCCGACCAAGGGATCCACTGCTTTGTGTATCAGACCCAGGGCACTTCCATCCAGGCTTTTTGTTCAAGGCCACTCCTTTTTCTTAGGAGTAGGCCAAGGTAGCTTTGGTGGACACACTGCCCGAGAGCAGTTGATTACATGCTCTTTTCCTCTTCAAACATGGGGATAGCTTTTAAAGCACAAGGCATTTGGTTATTTTGTTGTTTGTGTGCTCAAGAGAATTTGAAAGCATTTGCCACCCTCATGGTCTGGAACTTTCCATTTAGGGCTTTGTCACATCATATATATATATATACATATATGTGTGTGTGTGTGTGTGTGTGTGTGTGTGTGTGTATGTATGTATGTATGTATGTATGTATGCATACTAGAAGTTTTTATTTTATTTGTCATTTTATTTGTCTGCACTATTTGTTGCTTCTGTCTTTTGGGGGGTACCCCAAAGTGATCCAATAGCATCTCAACAATGTAATCCCAGGGTTGGGGGCCCCTTGTTCTAGCTCAGTGTGAGAAGTCTTTGTTTTTAGACAGGCCCTCACTATGTACCCCTGGCTGGGCTGTATCTCTCTATGTAGACTGGGCTGGCCTGGAACTCACAGAGATCCTCTTGCTCTGCCTCCCCAGTGCTGAGATTAAAGGTGTGGCCCACCATGCTCAGCTGAGAAGTCTTTTAAGAGAGAAATAGTGCTGAGCATTTACTGTATTGAGATGTTTAGTTACTGGCACCTCCTTCTACAGTTATGTGGACCTCCCTCATATATCACACAGCTCCCATGTCCTTATCCATACAATAATAATACGTGACAGGCACAGTTGGCACCCTGCCCATCTTCCCTAGTCTCTTGTCCCTCAGTGTCTTTCAGCTGCCACAATCTGCTTCTCTTGGCTTTTTCTGGCACAGACACCCACTTTGCCTGCTTGTAGCTAGCTAGGAGGCCAGGCCTCAACTAACAGTCTATACAAGTTGGTGGATTTATGCCCAGGCCCCTTTGCCCGTTGAACAAGGCTTCAAAAGTGCACTCTAGTATCTCTTCAAGGTCTGCAGAAGGCATAGGTTCTAGTTGTTCACCATGAAACTTTCTTGATCAACCACCTCTAGTGGCTGCCTGGTGTACCCACCCCCTCCTGGTGTCTTCTGGAAGCCTCTCCCAAATAAAAGATTTGTGCTCACCCAGGACTGTCACGATTTCCTTTTAGGAAAACCCAGATAAAGACAAATGCTACTGAATAGAACATAGCAAATAGGAGATTGAAGAAGAGCGTGCGAAGGCTCCAGTGCGCCCCATTACCAACCAGCAGTGTCTGCTTAATGTTGACTAGTGAGGGTCATGGCTCAGAAGGTAGGCTTGTGGTGTGCACTTTGTATTACCACTTACTGACCTGATAGCTCAAGCTTCCTTCTGCAGTATCTCTGAGCTTTTCACATCCATCAGATGGGATGATCAGAATGCCTCATAGGTGATGTGAGGTTTCAAGATGTGTGTGTGTGTGTGTGTGTGTGTGTGTGTGTGTGTGTGTGTATTTGGAACACTTCATACATTATAAGGCTCAATAAGTAATTAGTTATTTGTGTTGGGTTCTTTATCCCACCTGTTGGCTAAGTGGATTTTCCAGGCTCTTTTGCCAAAAAAAAACAAAAACAAAAAACCAACCAAACAAACAAAAAACCAAAGAAAATCTAAACCAACTCCCTCAAAAACCGAAAAAAAACAAACAAACTACAAACAAACATCTGCTCCATCTAGCACTGCTTGGTCCTGAAAATCCGACTGGGAGCAGAGAGGGAATGAAGAAAGGACAGACACACAGACAAGGTATGCTCATTTAATGTGCTTTCTCTGGAAGCTGCTTCCAGGACAAATGTTTGCATGTAAGTACCCTCACACATTATGTACTGACCAATGGCAGGGTGAATGTAGGAAGGATGGTGCTCCTTGAAGATTGAACTTCTAGTGATGTCATTGCCATCTAAGTTTGGGTTAGTGTGCTCTATGTCACATGATAATGAAACCAGCTAACGATGCATTTTCCAGAACACGTCCCTTTCTTTCCTGAAGTGTTTTGTGACTAGTTTATTTGACCCAGGAAAACTCAGTAGAGGATAGTGGGCAGGTGAGACATGGGAAGGAAGAAAGGCAGGTGAGCTAGAGTGCATGGAGTTCAATACTACTAAGGAATTTTGAAGCTGGTGTCAAATATCATCCTGTACTTCCCAGTGCTGGGAGAAGCAAGGCTATGCCTACTCAATTGTGACACCATTAGAGGCCTTCAGGGAAGGGCTATGAGTCTCCAGGTGCTTCCAGCCTGACTTGGGAACAGGAAAGCAGGCTATGGAGCCAGAGGAAATGTCCAGGTAAAGGGGCACATGTGACATGGTAGACTGGAGAGAGCCAGTCAGAAATGGCCAGATCTGGGACCACAAATGGGCCATAGTGGAGTCTGCTGCCCTGAGCCGTGAAGTTCAGATGATACGCACAATGAGCTCAAATGTGTATGTAACCAGCCCCTAGACAGAAGCTTTGGAGACAGGATGTGACAGGTGAGAGTCCAGAGGAAGCAGAACAAGCAAGCTTCCTTGAAGAGAAGAGACCATTTGAGCCCTATGGGGGGGCATAGGGAAGTAGAGTAGAAATTCTCCAGGTAGGGTGCTCGCATGTGCAAATGTATTAAGGTACAATTGAGCATTTTGACAAATGTTCCTTTATGTCTTGTTTTTCATAGCATGCACTCCCTTTTACCAAGAGAAGCTGTCTTTAGTTCTCCACGCTGTCCGCTGTGCCCATTACTGGATGTCTAATGCACTCAACAAATTCTATTATTTTGTGCTGGATGTATGGGGCTATCCGTTAATACCTGACAGTTATTACCCAGAAAGTAAATGAACCTTGGAGTGAATATTTTCTTTTCCTCAAAAAGGGGGGGGGTGAAATGTCAGAGAAAAGAAAAAAAATATTTTAAGCTAGGAATCTTCACAGATGCATGCATGCTTAAAAAAAAAACAAAACAAAAAAACAAAACAAAACAAAAAAAACCACCCCAACAAAACAAAACATGAAAAGATGTGAATTTGAGATGGGGTTAGGATGCATTCTCTAGACCAGCGTGGATGTCTCCCAGACGCCTGCAAATGGCTTATCAAAGGCTCCAGCTTCAGGCTGGACTCATTTGTCAAAGGCCTGACATCTCATGATGTCATAGCACCAGAACACTGGTGGGTCTGACTTAGATAAGGTGTGTCTCCCGGAGCTGGGTGTGGCTGAGCCCCAGCCCACCCACCACACTGATTTTTTTAAATACCAGCTTCCTCTTTCTCTGCACACACACACACACACACACACACACACACACACACACTGCACACACACACTGCACACACACACTGCACACACACACTGCTGTTTGTCTTGATGGAATCATTCACCAGATTTGAAAATAAGTTTGAAATCCAAAATAATCTTGAGGCAGGTGACATCACCCTTCCCCTCCCATCCATCCCATGCTTGTCCTAGCTGCTGTTGCTGCTGCTGCTTCTTCTCCTCCTCCTCCTCCTTTTTTTCCTGCAGAACAGAGTTCACTGTTTGGCCAGATAAGTGTTTTCTCTAGAGACTGGGGAATTCCTATTACTCCAACCCAGATGGATTTGCAAGATTTTAAGAGAATCATGGGCGGGATGCAATGCTTAATACCAACTCAGGTCTCTGTATTAGGGGAAGTTTCAGCCTGGTGGGAGCCATCAGATATGGCTATCTGGCTTGCCAGTTGTCCTGGGGTGTTGGCTGCTATAAATTAATCTGTGGTGCTACAAGTCCCCAGCGCTCTAGGGAGCAGGTAGGGATTATCCAGGGTGGTAATGGGGGACACTGACAACACTGATTCTCCACTTGGGTGCTGGCAACATAGTTTGCTTTGTGAAAATTCATCAAGATAAAAATTAATGATGCAGAAAAAGTTTACTTTCCAAAAGCGGTTGGGGGGCTGGAAAGATAGCTTAGCAGTTAAGATCGCTTGCTGCTCTCACAGACAGGACCAAGGTCCAGTTCCCAGCACCCATGTGGCTGCTCACAACTGCCTGTAATTCCAGTTCTAGGGGATCTGGTACCATCTTCTGACTTCCACAAAGTGCCAGGCACGCACGTGGTGTACATACATACATTCAGGCAAAACACTCATACACATAAATTCAAATAAGTCTAATTATTTTTTTAAAAAGCACTTTAGGAGTCTGGGACAAGGAGAGATAGTTCTTAGAGTATATGTCCCTCCCATTGTGTTGTGCCAGATGTTTGGGGTAGTTACTGTGAGGTGGATTCACCAGTTATGTCTATTCTGCTGATGTGGAAATGAAGTCACAGAGAGGCTGGATCTCTTGACCAAGACTACATAGCCAGTTACTAGCAGGGTAGGGAATAAAGCCCAGGCCTTGAAACTACAAATACTACGTCTTTAAGTATTTCAAGAGTGAAGGCCATGGGCTGGAGAGATGGCTCAGTGGTTAAGAACACTGGCTGTTCTTCCAGAGGTCCTGAGTTCAACCCCCAGCAACCACATGGTGGCTCACAACCATCTATAATGGGATCTGATTCCCTCTTCTGGTGTGTGTGAAGACAGGTCACTCATATACATAAATAAATAAATATTTTTTAAAAAGAGTGAAGGCCAAACCCTCTTACAAAATACCTCAGGTGGCTGTAGAAAAGTCCTAGTTTGGTCAGGAGGTTGGGAAAGTTCTGTGTTGGCCAATTGTCAGGAGGGGAAGGTCTCTACAGATGGTAGCTGGGGTTGAGTGGGCAGGATGTCAAGATCCAGAGTGGATGTCCCAGAGTGGTGGGGAAATGGTGTGTTTGGGCAGGGACTCAGAGAGCAATGGTAGGTTGGCTCAGGTCATGGCATGGTGAGCATACTTGGGGCATGCCAAGTGGCAGTTTTGATCAGAAAAAGGAAGGAATCATGGGGTCTTGGGCCTTTAAGAACTGAAGAGTTTGAGGGGATTGCTTGATTGCTTGATTGACATTCCTGGACCTGCAGCTAGGGGAGGGGATGTAGACCAGAAAGGCATGCACTTTACAACGATGACCAGAACTATTAAAATCTCCCATAGGTCTTCTGCAGTGGGAATTGTCACTCATCCACCAAGCCTGTGTCTCCAACCCTTTGTATCCAGCAAGTTGATTCCCTCAAGTGTAATGGACATGAATTTTCACTTGAGCCCAGGATTGCCCTCCATTGGCCTGATGGCTTCCTTGTGACTCTTGTTCTTAATGTCAAGGAGGACACAGTGTCCCTTTCGTGGGTCCTTAGTCTTGTAGAGAAAAGAATTTCAAAATGGACCCAGAAGGAACCGTGAAGACACTTTTGTTGGAGTTTGAGAGAAATGAACAGCAGGATAATGGAGATCTCAGTAGCTGCCTGGAGGGGGAGAGGGATAAGAAAAAGGAAGGTCGCACTTTGCAAGTTACAGGTCAAGGAGGCAGACAGGTCTAACAGTGAAGTCCTTGAACAGTTGCGTTGTTGTTGTTGGCGGTGTGCATGTGAGAAAACGTGACCAGACGTGGAGTGTCAGGGCAGGGTTAGGATTTGAGGTGCTGTCAAAAGTGGGGAGGGGGGTTGCAGAGGAAAGACAGTAAGCTCCACTTCTTGAGTTAGGACTCAGGAGCTAGTGGGCTCAATCAGAGGGCTTTGAGGGAGGGCTGCTGGACAGTAGCAAGTATTTCATTAGTTATTACTTCTGGCTTCTTCCCGAGGAGCAGCTTTCTTTGCCCTTTTTGGCTTCAGGCTGTCCTCTTGAGGCTGTAAAATGGGTTTTCTCCTTTTCCCAGGAGGTCTTTGGCCTTGTTTGGGCAAGGAAGCTCCTGCTGTCTTCATCAAAGGGTGTTGTGCCTCATGATATCAGAGTTGGTATTCATGTCTCTCTTTCCACAGACTCCTTTCCCTCATCCTTCCCCCTTCTCTCCCTCACATCCTCCCCCTGCTCCTCCCCCCCCTCCCCTTCTCCTCCTCTTTTTCTTTTTCTTGTCTCACTATAAAGCCCAGGCTGGCCTAGCACTCAGAGATCCATCTGCCTCTGTCTCTCCAGTGTTAGGATTAAAGCTCTGGGCTTAATGGGGAGGACTGCTGCCACTCCCAATTGTATAGTCACGTCTTAAAGGTGTCTCCAGACATGGTGGCATCCACTGTCTGCATCAGAAAGGATCTTTCAGGCCATTTGTACCCGAGGAAAGCTGGTACAGATATACATGTTGTCTTAGTGCTCAGGAAGCAACTGGCTGCAAATGGCCTCATTTGTATCCCTTTGCCCTGCCTAGCATTCCCTGTCATTGGGATATGGACACACCCTTCAGAATCTAGCCTTAGGCTGTGAAAACACCAAGCCAATGGAAGAGCTTAGCCGAGTTTTTTGTCAACAGCCAGCATCAGCCACAAGCCTCAGATGTGAGCCATTGTGGCTGCCTAGCCCTGTGTAGCCTGCACATGAGTGTAGCTGTCACTCGAGAGACCACCAGGAAGAACCATCTACTGGGGCCATTTGGTTCACTGAACCTAAAAGACAGATACTGGAGAAGCAAGACAAACACCTTCAAAGATTAGCGAACTGGACTGCTTGAGGGCGCCCACAGGGGTATAGGTGTAAGGAATGGAGGGAAGTTTCAGGTAGATTCTGGCTTCCCTTCATAAGAATGCCAGCAACATGGGCCATTGAGATGAATCAGTGCTTGCTGCCAAGCCTGATGGTCTGAGTTCAATCGGTAGAACCCACAGAGAGAACTGATTCCCAAAAGTTGTCTTCTGACCTACACACACACACACACACACACACACACACACACACACACACACACACCACAGAGTGTGTGCTGAACCCATAAGTAAATAATGTAATTAGAAAGCAAGTGAGCAAGCAACATCTGGCCCACAGATCTCAGATGCAGACTGCTCCATGGCTCATTCTGTAGCCCTGGAAGCGACACCTATCTCATTAAAGGGCTATAGTTATTCACATCATATCTTTGAAATGGAGAGAGGATTCATTCCACAAACCTGGACTAGTGTATCACTGGAATAGATAGCTCATGCTCATTTCGAGATGAAACTGGGCATTGTGAATGTTTGCATATAAATGCATGTAAGTACATATTAGTTGCATGCAAATCCCTTGGAATAAGTACCTCGAATATTCTCAGTGCTCAATATACATCCACTCTCATTTTTATGTAGTGCTTCTAACCTATTTCTCTGGGTAGCCAGAGAAACTGGTATCCTGATTGTAGCTTTGCAAAAGCTAACCAGATACAACTGCTTGGGAAGCCATTTGGCAATGAGGGTAAACATTCCTAACTCGTGATTCAGCAGCTCCACTCCTGGGAGCATACCCAACAAAAATGGGTCCTTGTCATCCACCAAAAGGCACATCGGACAATGTTCACAACCACTTTATTCATAATGGTCCCAAGCTGGAGACAATCCAAATGCCCATCAAAAGTCAAGTGGGTAAGTAAATTGTGATATATTTGTACAATGGAATATCACTCAGTAATTAACAAGGATGAACTCAATTTTATGCATTAGGATGGATAGATCTGGCAGACAACAAAGCCATGCACCAAAGACGATGTGCTGTAAGTCCATTTATAAAAGCAGGTCAACTGATCTCTGGTGATGAGGTCAGAATTATTGCGGGATGCTAACTAAGAAGGGCCAAGAAGGAACCTTGGCAATTGGGCTATTGGCAATGTTCTATTTCTTGACCTGGGGGGTAATGATGCAGATGCATTTGCATATAAAAATGAATCAAACAGTGCATTTAAGTTGAATTCATTTCTCTGTGTATAAGCTGTGGGAGCTCAGGACAGAGTACCCCAAAGTATGTTATGACATGCAGAATACTTTGAACTAAAGTGGAAGGGGGAAGGAGAATGTCCCAGAGAGCTATCGAGGCATATTGTGTCTCAGATGAGCACACCTTTGAGAGTCAAAGTACCGGACAAATCAATGGCCATCAAAGCCGTGCCAAACCATTGGCTTCAGGGTCTTTTGTCTCACAAATTCAAAAACTGAATTTCACAGACAGCAGGAGGGTGAGTTTAAAAGTTTTACTGTAGGATTATAGGTGGGAGAGAAAGCAAGAAAGCAAGCGGTGCTCTTGGTTAACAGGCCAGTCTAGAGATGGAGGGCCTATCTCTGGGTTCATAAGGCATTTGTGGATCAAGGCATGGGGGTAGGGTGGGCTGGTCAGTCCATTTGTCCCACCCGTGAGGTATGAAGGTGCCTCTCTGTTTGGGTCACATCCTCATGTAGCTTCCAGGCTGTGGGGGCTCACTCAGGTTGTGTAAAGGGAGATGAACCGTAACAAGATGCAAGAGCGCCCTTCTGGCATTTTTGGCCTCCAGCCAGTACAGACTCTGACCAAGAGAGGCTTAGAAGCAGCCTCGGGAGCAACATCTGACCTTTCCCAGTCTTCTAATCTCCTGTCCCATTTTCTTCCCTGAAGAAAGTCCTAGAATCCAGAATTCTTCTTAGCAAGGGTCATAGAAACTAGAACTGCCCCCTGCCCCTTGCCAACGCAAACTATAATACCTAGAAAGGCCACTGGCTCCCTTCTCCCCTAAAGTTTCTCATTCCAGACAGATCCCATCACACCCGGGGAAAGAGAATGCTAGAAAGGCGGCAAAGCTGGCTTCCCTCTTAGCTAATTATTACCATTACACTCGCAGCTTTTGTCTGATCACATTACCACAAGACTCTCCATTCTTCACTAAACCCGTGTACAGTTTCTCCGGGAATTAGGCCTTCAATCTGAAGGCTTTTGTGTCATGTAAAATGTCAATTAAGTAAATTTGCTATGCTTTTTTCTTCTCCCTACCCTGTTGTTTGTTCTAGGGATATCACAGTGACCCTCAAGATGGCTGAAGAGAGTCACCACCACTTCTTTCTGTCCCTACAAAGTTGGGACTTAATTTAAAAAAGTACATAAAAGGTGGGTGGCCCTCTTCCAGTTGGTTACTTTGGAGAGGGTTGCCTCGAAAACTGAAGAATGGAAAAGGGAAGGCTTCTAGATTGAGTCTTCAGAAGGAACTGCCCACTTCCCATGAATTGAGAATCTCCCTTCAGGCAAATGACTCTGGACCACCCCTTAGGCTGCCCTGAGCTGCTGATGGTTCTCCTAAGGACATGCTAGAGCCAGTGTGAGGCTTCCCTGTGGACCCACAGGAGCCACATCTGAAAGCTTCCCAGGACTTGGGAGCCTCACATAGGCCAGAGTGGGTGTTGGATTGGGCTTACTGGAGGCAGTAGAACTGGATGGAGCAGGGTCCACAGGGCCAGTTCGCTGGCATTCCTGACTGCCTGGGGCTGGACCACTGGAGGAGTCGTGATCCCGAAGCTGTGGGGCCTAGGGCCAGTTGTAGCTGCTGGGCGGGCTTCCCGGAAGGACTAACTGGCTGAAGAACAGTTTCCCTGTCCCTTCATCGACTCCAATCTTGTCTTTACAAGCTTTGTGGGCTTGTTACACCCTCCAGGCCTTGGGGGGAGGGTCAACACCACGACCCCCCCCCCCCACACACACACCATCCCAGCAAAAAGCCTGCTGTCAGCCGGGGCCAGTTTGGCGAATCCTGATCCAGTGTCATTAATGTGGAAAGCGGGGTGGGTTTCATGAGTCTCGATGAGGAGCAGGGTTCACTGCCGCCCCTGGGCTTTTCTGGGAGACTTTTCTCACCTCCTACCCTGTCACATCCCCTTCCCACCAATGACCGTGCCCTCAGGGTGGAAGAGGAAGACCGGGCGACCTGAAACCCCAAGCAGCTCGACGAAATCCCAAGGGACAATCTCTTTTCTCCCCTCCCCTCTGAGTGTTGCATCCTTGGCACTTCTCCGGAGACAACAGGGCGGCCCTGAGGGCAGCCGGAGGCCCTGGCACGGCCGCAGGGTAATTGGAGAACCTCGGAGACTGGATGGGGGTGGGAATGTACCCCTGGGGCTGCGGGTCCCCGCCAAGGCCTTGGAGGGGGGAGCGGCCTGGCCCCGCAGGGCCATTCGGAGTCCGGCCGCTCGGCACCCACCCCGCGGCTCCGCCCGCTCATTAGCGGAGGCCAAGCCGGCCCGTTCGCCTCCTCCGGCCGCCAATTACCCGCCCCGCTGGCTCCGAGCGCGCCGCGGGGCCAGACAAAGGCGCGAGGCGCGGGCCGCGGGCGGGCGGGCGGGGGAGCGGGGAGGAGGAGGGAGGAGGGGTGGGAGCCCGGGGCGCCCGCGCCTGCAGAGCCGCGGCGGCGGCGAGATAAGGGCTGCTGGGGCGTCGCGCTCCAAATGGAAATGAATCCAGCCAGCGGGCGCGGCGGGCGAGCTCGGCAGCCGGTTCCCTTCGCCCCCGCGGTTTTAGTTCGACGACCCCAAACACTGACCGCTAGTCTGGAGGCCCACCCACCCATCCACCCTAAGCACTCGGAGCGCCAGCCACCCCCTCCTCCCCGAGCAGTTGATGCACGTTGGGAAAGTGCTGGAGCAAGGGCACGCCACGTGCCTCCCTCTCCATTGCTCCAGAAACCTCTCCAGGAAGGTTGTGCTTAGCTTGGTGCAGCTAACCAAAGCCTTCCAGGTTTGCGTACCACCGTCCTCACACCCCACCCCGGGCCAGTCCTGGCTCTGCTGGGAATTTGGGGGAGGGGGGTAGCGGCGTCGCTGCACCTAGCCTTGCTAATGACATCTCTCTCCCTTTGAAGACCAGACAATCTTTTTTTTTTTTTTTTTTTTTTAAATATTTGCAAAATGAGACAGAGAGGCGAAATGATTTCTTCACAACTCCACGGGTTAGTGGCAGCATCTAGGCCATAGTTCACAGCCTTCTAACATTTTCAATATCCTGACTTTTCCAGGAAAAAAAAAACACAATCCATGTAAATCTTCACTTTGATATTTTCAGCCGTCCTTTGCAGGGCCTTTCTCACTAGGGTGGCTTTTCATGTGGGGAGGAAACAGGCTGGGACCTCCCAGCTAGCCACAACGACTTCCACAGAGGAAGGACACTTAGTTTCTCAGGTTGTCTTCTGAAAACCATGGATACTTGTTCATTATCTAAATCCAAGAGTATTATGCTGGATGTAAGCGTTGGTTAACCCAGGAGGGCTCAGGTTTAGAGCCCGAGTCTATAGTGTGCCCACCCCTGTCCTAGGTCTCCTTTCTGGGGGAGGGGGCTGGGCAGGGATGAGGCTGGGAGCCTTCTGGAGTGCCACTGGGAATTTCTCATTGTTCTTTGGTGGCATCTGTCTCCTTGGTTGCCAGAGGCTTTAAGAGGTAGCTTCCTTGTCAGTCTAGCGCGGGGACAGTGCAGTGCTGGAACAATCTGGGTAAGGGTCAGGGAGACTCGAGCTTCAGGGCACGCCTGTGGGATGAAATGTAGACCGCCCCAAATGAAGACAAATGTCCCTCAATAAAGTGCTGTTCCCAAGGGTCCTCCTTGCTGTCTGCTGTCAGCAAAGTTTAGGGCTCCTGAGGTCAAGGTCTTTCTCCTATCCCGCCCTCCCTCTCCCAGGCTACTTAGCTTTGCACAGAGAGTCGGGGCCTGGTCTCCTCCTGCTGCTTCAGACACCAGGCACCAAGCCAAAGGCCGAGGGAGCCAGCCAGATAGGCTTGGTGCAAATCCTTTTGTCCTCCCTTCCTGGGGAAGCACCACCAGGAGCCAGGCCGTGCTCCTGCTGGAAGAGAGGGGCCCTCCTTCATGTGGATGCCTGGGAGAACCTGCCTTACATCTCAGTTATCAGTTCTTAGCAGTTGCCCCCCTCCCCAAGCCCTGTCATATTGCACTCACCTACCAACAGCTTCAATCCCCCAAGTGCCCTCAATCAAAAAGTTAAGAGCAGGTATAGTCAGTGGGGATTCAGGACCCTAGCCAGTCTGCCCCCTTCTTATTGGTCAGTGGGGATGACAGCTATCCAAAGCAACTAGTCTTGACAAAATAAATTAGGTGGCTAGGTGGTGACCTATTAGAGCACTGGAGACATTTCACCCTTAAATAGCCTTTCTGTGGAGGCTCCAAATATCTCTTCCATGATTTCATTGTTTTTGCACTAGGCTCTGGCCTCCCCTGTGGTCCTGTTTTCAAGCGTTTTTTTTTGCGTCTTAATTTTTGTAAATCGTGGGCCTTGGGTATGGGGCAGCCAGGGAGGAGTGGCTGCCAATTTGGAAGGGATATTATTCCCACTTCCCCTCCTCAACCCACTCAGCTGGGAGACAGATGTGCCATTTGCCTGGGAGGGTCTTTGAGGGAAGCACCCAGGGGCCTGATGTCAAACCTCCCAGAAGAGTAGAATGGGCCAACCTGGTCCTCAGCATCCTAGATGAGATAGCTCAGGATATTGGGAGCAGCTTGCACATCCTTGTCCAGTAATTGGTGATGGTCACCTTGGGTGACAGTGTTGAGAACAGCCTCTGATGCGGGTCCCTTCCTCCATACACATACTGCAACAGGTAAGCTGAGACCACAAGCGGAAGTCATCATTGCTTAAATGAAGGGTTCCTGAACTGGAGACCACAAAGCTGCCTTCTTGCTCTATCCACCCTAAACTTCCCTTGGGAACTAGGGGAAGTCATGGAGTCATTTCAGGCCAGGGATGTGGCATTCTCAGAAGTCCGTTGGGATGCCCCTGGCTACCCTAGAGTGCTTAGTGGACATGTGTCCATCTGATGAGTGAGGGAGCTTAGCTCCTTGCAGGCTCCCTGGAGTCTCCCTGGCTGTATACCCTTGGTGCAGCTGCTGAACTGGAAGTCTTGGTTTTCCCATCTACAACGAAATTTGCAATGAAATAAAAGTCCCAGCATCCCAGTGTTGTTGTGAGACAAAACAAGGCAATTTTCAATAGCATGCCTGAAACAAGGTAATTGCTCATCAATACCACTTCTTTTTCTGTTCATTTCTCCCTTCTCTCCTTCCTTTACTAGGTAGTCCTGGCTGGCCTGGAACTTGCTATGTAGACCAGGCTGGCCTTGAATTTATAGTGATCCATCTACCTCTGCCTCCTTATTGCTGGGATTAAAGGCGTGTGTCACCATACCTGGCCTTTCTCAGTCTTTTTAATAGAATTCTCGTTGTTCTTCTGAACTCATTGCAGTATATCTGACTGTAGAGGGAAAACAGATAGTTTGAGTTCAGTCATACAAAAGATGGTAGCTCTTACAGAAACTATACTCTTTCAGCCGAGGTGACTGAATTAAGAATCTGGCTACAGAGGTCAAGGAAGCTCTGAGAAACTACACAAGTGAGGTGATCTAGAGATTCCTACTGTCAGGAGCTGCTACCACCTTTGGGCTAGAGAGTCCAGACAGGAGACAATGTCTTTGGCACTCAGAAACCAGTCTAGCATGTGGGACCCTGGAAGAAATGGCTTTTCGAGAAACAGTGCCCAAACCTCCCTAGGAACTTAAGGGCAAAGAAATGGAGGCATCCTGATGCCCTGCAATCTGGAGGAGGCTGGGAGGAACGTAGCAGTGGTACATACTGCCATGTGACTTGCCAAAGGACCAGATCGCTGTGCAGGTCTGCTGCTATAACCCAACCTAAGGCCTTGTGACTATGTCAAGCAGAGTTCAGCCTACCAGCAGATGACAGGTTTCTTGTATTTATCCCAGAGTCTGATGGTGTACCCTTTAGCCTGTAGAATGAGGCATTCACATCACTGCTCCCCGTTTAGCTGTTCCTGACCAGCAAGTGACAAAGGCTCCTTTGTCCCCAAGGTAGCTACAAGTGGGTTATGTGTCCCAGGTCATGATACACAATGCCACCTTTGCCTCCAAGATAGCTATAATTGGGCAGTGTTACCATGAATGATTTCCTCAAGCTTCATGCTACTGCTTCCTGGGAAGCTGGAAAAGTGAGTCGAGGGCCAGTGAGATGGCTCAGCAGGTAAAGGTACTTGCCATCCAGTTGAGCCCCCAGAACCCCCCTAGGAGGAGAGGACAAACTGCCACAAGTCATCCTCTGCGTTTTACATGTATGCTGTGACAGATTTGCGCACACACTGAATAAATAAAGGAAAGGCCATTTCAAGCCATCAGTAGAGTCAGCATGCATGTGTAAGGGGGCAGTGTGGAGAAGAAAGACTTAGGATAACTTCCAAGGCATCGTGAGACATTCTGGAGAGGGCCACAGAATTCCAAACCCACCTCACACAGATGTCTCTAAACTCTTCATACTTTCAAGTTAAACATGTTTGTTTGTTTTAGACGAGGTCTCACTATGTTGTTCAGGCTGGCCTTGAATTCATCATCTTCTTGTCTCAGCCTCTTCAGGGTGCTGGGAATGCAGGCATGCACGCACACCACCACATCTGGCTTAAGGCCTTTCTTACTGGAAACCTCACTTATCAAAGGTCTCTGAGAAACTGGGGTTATTTCTTTGGAGTCTGTTCCAGCTTCATCTGTGTTGCTGTGACTCAACATCCTGACCAAAAGCAACTTAGGGGAGGGTCTACTCAGCCTACATTTCCAGGCTACAATCTGTCTTTGGGGGAAGTCAATGTACGAATTCCAGCAGCTAATCACAGGATACCCACAGGCAACAGCAAAGAGAGCAAATGCATCCTCACGTGCTTACGTTCACTGCTCATGCTTAGCTGGCTTCCTTCACTCTACATCAGTTAGGGACCAGCCTAGGAAAAGATGTTGGCCATAGCAGGCAATCAAGACAGTGCCCCCATGGACATGCCCACACTCTGTTCCCAAATGATTTCTAGGTCGTGGCAAGTTGACATTTAAAATGAATGATCACAGAGACCAAATCAAAATGGAAGCCAAAAGTGCCTTTCTCCATGTCTTAAATTCATGCATTTTCTTACTGAACGTCTTTTAGTGCTGTACAGTTCCTGGCTGATTGCTTTAGCTTGATGTGAAGGTACAGAGTGACTGGTGACATTTCAGTGTTGATGGTTGTCTTGGGAACGTATGGGATGTCTGGCTTTGAGAATCTTCCCTTTCTACACCAGGGTGGAAACATGGCAGGGCTGAGTGAGCAATTCTTAGTGGCTTGATTATTTTTGTTTGGTCCCCAGTTGTACACATTTGAACCTTATTGGAATCTGTGTAGGAAAGACAATAATTGACAGAGAGATAAGAGACAAGGGAAAAAGAACAAGTGACCAGATTCAGAGCTACTGGGACAGATGGCAGCCCCCCTCCCCCCAAGACATTTGCTCCTGGATCCTAGAAAGGAAGAAAAGGCCAGCTAGATATTTTTTCTGTTCTTTGTGGGTTGAAGGAACTGGCTGGAAGAGAGAAGTTTGCCACATAAATGACTACATAAACAACTTTCCAGGGGGCCTATTTAAAATGCTCTGGGGGATAGATTGTTTTAAAGCTTTTAAAAAACACCATTTACATACAATTAATATGTTGATTGCACAGCATTCTTATTAATTCATTATAGCAAGGACTTCCAAATAGCAAAACAGGCTTTCAATACTTAGCTTAGTTTGTGATATAACATGAGGCAATTACATACATAATCATTATATATGCTTGTGTGTGTGTGTGTGTGTGTGTGTGTGTGTGTGTGTGTATAAAATTTAGAGTATTATCATTTCTCAGTATCCACACCATGCTTATACAAATGCACTCTTTGCCACACAGGGTGGCACAAAAGAGATTGTATTTTATATACTTTTAATCCTTGACTCCTGGATTATTAGCACAGTAAAGGTCCTAGAGTGAGTGGTGTGATCCCAATGCACTTCGTGAGAAGTGGAGACTCTATGGTTTGGCACACACCTTGCTGAGTTGGGGGGCAGACAGCAGTTAGTAGGGATCTACAGAGGATAAGATCTGGGGACTTGCATGGGGGACACCAGGAAGTATGGTCTTAACCTTGGGGCTGCTTTGGTTCTTCACTGCTGAACAGCAGAATCCCTCCGAACTTGTTAGGTTAAAGCAAGTATGATGTAATTTTTCTTCACAATTCTATAGCTTTATCTGCTGGTCTTGTCTCAGATATCTGCTGTGGCTGAGGTAGATGGGACTGGGATGTCCAAGACTGCTTCCTTCAGTGGTGGCTCATACTTTTAATCCCAGCACGTATGAATCTCTGAGTTCTAGGCCGGCCTGGTCTACAAAGTGAGTTCTAGGATAGCCAGGGGTAAACAGAGAAACCCTGTCTTGGGGGACAAAACCCCACCACCAACAACCAAGAAACCAAAACCAACACGTTTCATTCACATACCTGGCTCTCTGGTGGGGATGGCTGGAAGGTTCTAGCCTTCTGAATGGTCTTTACATGGAACAACGGGTAGGGCTATCTCAAGGGTATTTCTTCATATGGCTAGCTTGGGCTACTTTGCATGGTATTTGGAGTCCAAGAGTGAGTGTTGTAAGAGAACAATGTGCACATGTGTGTCCAGTCTCTTCTGCTGCCACTCTTGAGCTGCTCTTGTTCCACAGGGCAAAGAAAGTTGCAAGGCCACCCCAACGTTAGCATAGCAAAGACGGTACATGGTACTAAGTACTGGGCCATGTACTTTACTGAGAGCAACCAAAACAACCTTCTGACGATTAGAGGTTTTGTTGCTTAAAAAAAAAAAACTTTTTTTGGAGACAGAGTTTTATTATATACCCCAGACAGGCCTTGAATTTACTAAGTAGCCCAGGCTGGCCTCAGCCTTCAGAGTGAAGGGTTTAGAGGAGTGAGCCATTATAAAGTTCTAAATTCCATCATCCTGTTTTCTTATTTTCTCATCTTTTCTTTCTTCCACTCCCCCATGTCCTCATCAGAGGCAGATAGATGATGGGGGACAAGGACAACTCAGTGTCCAGTGTTCATTGGCTGTGCTTTGGCTACCTCCTCTATTTCCTTACTTCTAACATCACTGTCACCCATAAAATGTGAAGAGTTATACAGCGCAATCAGGCTAGATTTTTTTTTTCTTTTTAAGATTCAAAGTCAGATGTTTTAATATTTCACTGAACTACTGCAGAAAGCCCTTCATTATGGGATGGAAATGCCTGGAAAATGGCCTTCTAATTAATGTGAAATGAGAGAGTGCCCCTCAGAGCAAGGGGGACTTGGCAGCTGTGAGGGTGATGTCACTATGCCAGCACTTCCTGGGCGGGGTGATTGGATGGGACCCGATCCTAGGATATATTTGCCTCATGGAGCCCATTCAGCATAAATCCTGCAACGGGGCTGGGCTGGAGACAGCAAATTGAGAACCTTCCACAGTTCACTGAGTTACTGCTTCCCAGAAATTGCTGAAGCCATTGATCTTGATCTTTGTAAATCATTAAATGATTCTAGCATTCAGGCACATGGTAGTTCTGTGTATGGTGACCTGCAGGAAGCCAGACCTGTTCCAACAGCAGATCCTGGGCTCTGTCTCAGCTACATGGGTAGCATCACAGTGACCTTTACACTGGCATGCAAGACTGCTCCTAAAGAAGACACAAAGTGGTTTGCTCAGCAGCTGCCACATGTCCCCTGACAGTCTCAGTGGAGCAATGTGTTTCTGAGAGACCTTGAAAGCTGCTCAGAGCTTGCCAGAAGAGCCTGGGAGAGTCACTGGATTATTTAGATCTGTCTTTGTGGTTGCTTCTCACACTGAGCAAAGCGGTTGGCAGTTGTCCTGGGGTAAAAGGAATTAGAAAGCTTGCTTCAAGCTTGGCTCACTGGATGCCAGTAATAGTAATACTATGTAGTATTTATTGAGACTTACTGTGTACCAGCACCATGCCATGTACTATCTTAAGTTAGGTTTTTTTTTTTCATGCAAATTTGACAGCAAACCTGTAAAGTAGACACTCTATTTGCAGGCTGCAGATGATAAGTACTATGTCCCACAGCTAGATGTTGTCAAAAGATTTGCCATCCTCCTGGCTGTATAGCTCAGTTCAGTGCATCTTATGAGACTTGGTTTAATCAATATTGATCACGTGTCCAAATAATTCTAGCATCAGAGGAAGACAAGGCTACAAGACAAAGAAATCTGGGGATTTTGAATTCAGTGCTACTGTGTGGCTTGGGGAAATACTTTCTTAAGCCTCATTTTCCTATTTTGTAAAATGTGGGTGACAGTACCTACCTACAGGGAGTGCTTAGGGGTGAAGAATCTATCATAAAGTTGATTATAAGTAATATTGCTTTCAAGTGTGATGGTTAAGACTGAAATGTGAGAGATAGTGGAAGTGAGTCAGAAAGGGATTTGGTGACAGCCATGGAGGGGGCAGATGGGGGCACCCAGCAGAGAGGTGAGAAGTTGGGGAGGAAGGCCCTGGGGAAATGCAGGGGAATTGCTGCATCTCTTTTCTGTATGGGAATGTGCTTCTGCAGACGGCACTCCTGAGGTGCTGCCAAGGGTCCTGGGAGGTCCTTCTGTATTTCTATCTTCACCGTGGGCACTGAAGCATGAGCCTTTAAGTCGCTTTTGGGCAAGTTTGGTCAGGGCCTGGCAATTGGCTTATTGACACCAATACATTGCCTTGTCCAGACCACACGATGAAGTGTAAGAATGATGGGTGTCTTTGGGCCACAGCTACTTGGAGATCCTGGACTCATGCTTTTTTTTACTAGAGTTGCTTGGTTGGAGACATGCTTGCTCCAGGAGGGGTATAGGGGATTGATTCTCTGGAGCAGGGGGCCTGGGGTGGCAATGTTGTGGCTCCTTTCAGCAGCCTCAAATGCCAATCTGAGTACTTTGAGGAGGAACTTTGAGCATCTCTTATGGGTGCAAATAATAGAAACTCCACTCAGATCAGCTTGGACACAAAGTAGAATTGCTATATGGACCTAAAATATCTAGCTAATAGCTTCTGGCATAGGTGGACCCAGGGATGGAAATATGAACTTTAGGGTTCTAGGACTTGTTTTTTAGCCAGCCTAAGGTAATAGTGTAAGATGGCCACTGGCTGGTACAGATCTCAGCATACACTGCTGGAAACAGAGGCCTTACCTCCGAGAGAGAGGTCTCAAGAAAAGCTTTCATTGGCCAACCCAGAGGTAAAATGCCCAATGGCTGTACTTGAATATTGGAGAAAAGTGATTGGCTTGTCAGGACTGGGGCATATTTTTGTGGATGGGGTGCTGGTTCTGGAAGACTCAGACTTTTTAATATTAAAAGATGTTCTCTCTAGAAGATGGGGTGGTTTACAGACAAAAGGACCAGTTAGCCATGACCAGTTATGGGTTAAACATTCTAAAGTATTAACTGAGGGGTGATCCTGAAGTCTCTCTAGAAGCCTTTTAGGCAAGCAAACTTGCCTTCTAGGCTGTCTTATAGAGGCATCAGGGGCAGCAGCCAAGAGGGCCTGCTCCTCTCTCATCCCCATCGCCCCCTCTGTGCCCAGCTGCAACCATTTAGTTGGGCCCTTTGGCCCTGGGAACAAGGGTCCTCCTGTGACTATCTGCAATATTCAGGGTAGCCTCGTGCTCAGCCAGAGGGCTATGCCTTGTCCAGATGTCCAGAGGGGCTGGTTTCATGTGTCTGACAAGGCCTTCTTTCTCAGCAGGGGGATGTGAAGGAGGGCTATGTCTGCAGCCTGGGCACTGGGTGATAAATGCCCCCTGTGGAATGCAGAGATGAATTCTCAGAAAGGGGAAAGAAAGGCTTTCATCGGCATTGCAAAAGCCCCAAACAAGAGAGTTTTCTCATCTTAAACTGCAGGGTGGGGGTGGAAGAGGGGTGTTGGGGCAACAGTGGGTAGGGGGAGGCTACTGGCAACACAGATACTTGACTGTGAAACCTCTGTGGAGGGCCCCACAGAGCAGAGAGCACTTTTCCTCTTGAGCAGCCCAGGACCCAAGGCCATGGCAGCCTGAACTCAGCCTCCTGCTGTGTGGCAGGGGCTGTCTGTTAGCAGCCCTGGAGAATGGGGGCTGTGTTGGCCTCATTCTGCTCCCTCCCCCAGCACTACCCCAGAGCTGCCCCCACACAAATGGCATTGTACAGCCAGGGACAAAAACGTCTGTTCATTCCCCATCCATGCCTGGGGACAAAAAGCTGAGTGTGGCTCACTTTGCTCTGGTTTAGGAACGATGGAGCTGTGGGGACAAAGAAGGCTGGGAACTCAGGGGCAAGGCAGGGATGGCCGGAGGACGTAAATTGGCTCTGGCCACTTGATGAGAATTTGTGACCCAGATATGGTCAGCAAGGAGGGCAATCCCTTTGGTGGTCTTTGACCCACTTTCTGAAGAACAGAATACCTATGGTGGAGACTGATGACTATACCTTTGCCAGTTTCCCTCACACATCCGTCCCCCTGGGCAGAGTCCCTTGGCCTTAAGATGTCTCTAGAAGTTTCCATTTCCTCAAATGATGTTTGTGGAGTCATTCCATTACGGTTAGTTCAGTGTGGGCTTGGGAAATCAGACAGACCTGCTTTCAAAAATCAGCCACGGTGCCAGCTATGTGACCATTAGTTTGCCCTTTGTCTTTCCTCATTTATGAAGTGGAACTAACACTATAACATAACATCTATAAGGTTGGCAGGAGCAAAGGACACAGCCCACTAGCATGTACAGTGTAGAGCAGTACACGGTAGGTAGTCTGTCCGCATTGCTGATGAATGGACACATAACAGTGGGAGCTGTGTTCACTGTGCCTGCTGCATGGAGGGGAGATGAGAAGTCAGAGAGTTGTACCTTATGAATGAGTTGTGTTTCATAGTTAACTGGGAAGCTTGTTTTCTGGACCCAAACATATAGTTTCCATAGAAACACTGCTAAGAAAAGTCTTGAGGTTTCCAGTTAACCCACAAAAGCCTATTCAACTGCCAGTTACCAAGAATAACTGAGTGGTGGCTTTAAAACATCGCAGAACATTCTTTAATCTCTCTCCCAGTGAGAGGTGGCTTCTGGGTCCCCTCCTTTTGAGTTCACTTGGCTTGTGGTTGCTTCAGAGAATGGCCACAAAAGTCTGTCCTTGCTTGTTGGACACTCATTCTTGGAGGCCAGAAAAAGCTATGTAAGATGCCAGGGTACTTGTAGGCCTCCTAGTTGAAGAGGCCATGGGGTCCCACACCACAAACATCCAGAGACAGAGACAGAGAGAGACGCCTTAGGAGTCCAGCCATACAAGTCAACCCTAGCTTTCAGAGTCTTCCCAGCCAAGGCCCAGTCATTGAGCATCAGTGTCCAGACCACTGTACCCTGAATGAATTTCCACTCCACAGAATCCACAACCTTAATACAATGGCTGCTGTTCCATTTGGGGTTATGTGTTATATGGCAGTAACTATGCCTAGCACCTGGTCTTTGGAACAGAGACTATGACAATAGATGACCGTAAGTAAGTAATGGCAGTGGGATCTTGCTACATGCCTGGCGCTGTGAGAAAGGCATGCTTATTTTTTAAATCAAAAGTTATTATCCCGGCAAGGATTTATATTTTCTGAACTGTCTCTTTCCCCTTTGTGCTGGTTAGCCAATCACATTAGGTTATGAAGCTGAGCTCCCACCAATGGGATGAGACGCAGTTACCCCCTAACTCAGGAATGAAAGAGAGGAGTCACACTGGCCCTGGTGTGTTGCTATCCCAGTTTGGGTTCTGGTTTACTCTTTTTACAGAAAGAATCACCTTTTTGAACTCCTTTGCATTCTTCGTGTTCCTTTGTGGGACACTGAGACCACTCACTGTTTCCAACAAGCCTGTGCCACGTGCCTTCAGTCCATCCTCAAAAGTCCCCTAAGAGAGAAACAGGCAGGAAGGAGAGGCCTTAGAGACTTGTGGCAAGGCAATAACTGTGAACAAAGAAAGTTTCTTATGAATGAGTTTCAGGGCTTGAAGGAAGAGGAGTTCACCGGCAGGGTCCAAGGAGGCACTTGAAGACTTTGCTGTGATTGTGGATAGCACCTCTAGACAAGTTGAAAGGTCGTTAGACCTTGACAACGTTGACTATTTTAATCTGCTTCCACTTCTAGGTCCATAGGCTTTCTTTTCTTTGATTCAGTTGTCTCTGTTACAGAATTTTGGGTGGCATCAACACAAATTTTGCCTCATTTGTGGACTAATGAAAATGTGTGGTCTCCTCTACCCTGTGATTACCAGGCATGATTTGGTTCATTCCCACAGTCCTTGACTTTGGGTTTGACTATGTGTCTTGCTTGGCTGATGGGATGAGGTAACAGGTGAAATGTTCTGGTTTGGGGCCAAGGTTTTGCTTGGTCTCTTGTGTTAGGTTCTCAAGGAGAAGAAGCTACCCAATTTACATGGTCCCAGGAGGTAGATGATAGATGTGTGGAGCCAGTCTCTACTGACCTTCAGCCTAGAGAGTAGGACATGGATGCTCATTGGTGGGTGCTGCTATGATTTGTATATTGTTCCACAATGATTGTGGCCAATGCACAAATAATGCAGCTAATTTATTGTCTGGAACAAATGTGTGTGTGGAGAGGCCCCAATGTGTCCTCATAGTTTTTATTTATTTATTTATTTATTTGTTTGTTTGTTTTTAACCATATCCCCAAGTCCATTATTGCCTCCTGGTTGCTGGTCATACTGCCTGGAGAACCTATTCCATGCCAGGAAGGGTAGCCTTCCTTTGAGTACACCAGTGTCTCTGGTGCATGAGATGGTCTCCAGGATGATTTCTTCTTTGCATCGTGCAAACTAGTTCTGACCACTCTCCAGTTGACACTACCAGTTAGACAGCTGAACACAGAAATATTTGCATATCTGGTGTCACTAATCACAAGGGAGCCTGTGTGTCAGGAAGTTAAAGTCTTACTGAGGGGGCAAAACCAGCTTTTCTCAAGGTGGTCAGAGACTGTTGGGAGTTGCCAGCCACCTTGATGCTCTATTTGTCAGTCCTCAAATGGTCCAGCCTAGCCTACATCCTAAGGACCACTGTCAAGAGGACAAAGCAGGTGGAGGACATCCACTGCCTGTGAGAAATCTGAGTTGAGCTTAGCATCTAGCATCCGTACAGGATTGGTTCCTTTGGACTTCCAAGCAGGGCTGTTCAAAAGAAAAGAGAAGTCCAGCTAGGCAGTGGTGGCACACGCCTTTAATCCCAGCACTTGGGGAGGCAGAGCTGGGCAGATCTCTGTGAGTTCAAGGCCAGCCTGGGCTACCAAGTGAGTTCCAGGAAAAGACGCAAAGCTACACAGAGAAACCCCGTCTCTGAAAAAAAAAAAAAAAAAAAAAAAAAAAAAAAAAAAGAAAAAAGAAAAAGGTCCTGGGAGAGGACCATAGGAGGAGAGAATTGCACCCATTGTTCTGCATGCCAAGTATCTCTTTTCCTTCCTTTGTCCTGTGGCCCATGAGTCTCCCTCCCAGGCCCCTTGCCTCCCAGCTTGGTTGTGGATCAGGCGGTTGGAATCCCCACTGACCACAGCCCTCCTTGGAGGAGTGTACATGTGTCTCATGTCTATTGCTGGCAATGGCCTTTCAAATAGATGCACAGTTAGCTAAAGCTAGTTTGGAATTTGTTTCTCCAAAAGCATTTGGAATTGTTTTTGCCTAATGCATCAGATTTAAATTCTGGAGCTAATTAATATGGAAGCATGAGGAAGAAAAGAGAAAGTTGCTCACCAGGCCTAGTAGAGTTGAATTAGAATAACCCTCTCTTTAGTGTGGTGCACTTGAAACAGTCCTGATACCTTCCAAGACCATAGATAGTGACCAAGTCTTTTTCAAATATGTCCTTCTGTCCAGATGGCCAAGGGACTGAGGGACTAAAGGATAACAGGTGTGTGTATGTGTGTGTGTCAGCATGTGTGTTATTTATGGATTGCATGTGTCCTGTGTGTAGTGTTTATGTGTTACATGTGCCATATTTGTGGGTCATGTGTTTTATCTGCATGGTATTGTGTTGTGTGTTACCTGTGTTGTTTGTGTCTTATGTGTTGTGCTTTTTTGTTTATTGTATACATTCACATGTTTGCATTGTGTGTGTTGCATGTTATGTACATGTTGTCTCTCTGTGTTATGTTTTATGCCTTCTGTGTTTGTATTTTTTGTTATATGTGTGTTGTATGTTATATGTATGTACATCATAGTCTTGAAAGGAACTTTCAAGTAGGTAGGAGTTTGGCACCTTTGGTGAAATATTGGGATGTTCCCACTTATATCAGGTTGAAACTGAAAATGGTAAGGGTTAAGGTGGATGTTGAGTTCAAAGCTTGGATATTTTGGGACTCTCTAAATGATACAGTGTGAGTATTTGTGTCCCCTTTGATTCATATGTAGAACTCTACCCATCAAAATGATGATGTTAGCCGGTGGTACCATTCTTTGAATGTGGCTTGTTCTCCAAGGGTTCATGTATTGGTCACATGATCCCAAGTATAAAATATTAAGAGGTGGTGGGCCCTTTAAGAGGATAATTGGAAAGTAATTAGGTCATTCAGGAGCATCATCCTTGGAAGAGATTAAAGTAATTCTTAGTTTCTTAGTAGATTCTTCTTAGTTTCCATGATAACGGCTTGTTATCAAACAAGACCACCTCACATCTGTGACCTCTTCTGCATGTGGCATTTCCCTTTCTTACCTTGCCACATCGTTCAGCAGTCAGATTGCCCTCTCCAAGGGCCACACAGATAGGACCATTAGCTGTCAGACTTTCATCAGTGGTCCCACATTTGTAGAACAAAGTAAGCTTCTCTATAAACACTCAGCTTCAGGTATTTGGTTATTGCCACGTACAATGGACTAATGTGTGTGATTACACAAAAGCAACTTTGTGAGGCTTCATGGGTGAAGGATTTACTAGGGTTGGGTTCCTAGGGGAGATGGTGAAGGAGAGGAGAAACCCAGGCACAGTGCCATCTCAGCCCAAGTTTCTGCCTCACCTGATCCTACAGGGTAGTATTGTAGTGCGAGTAATACCTCTGACCTTGTCCAAACTTGAGGCCAGGAATCTAGGTTTTATACTCTCTTACCAGTTTTATGGAATGTCTCCTTGGGGAGCATAAACTCCCAGGCAGCTCCAGCCCTACCAAGCTGGGTAAAGCTGCTTCAGAAGGTCCAAGCCAGCTGGCTGAAGAGAATTGCAGGTGCAGGCTGTTTGAACTAAAGCACATAGTAGATGGGGAAGGGCACACAGAAGCCATCAAAGGGAACTGAGGGGATATGTACCAAGCATGGATTGGTACTCTGGCAGACTCATGCCACCCCCAAGGCTTCGCTTTTTTTATTGCTGTGTAAAAAAATTGCTGCAAATACAGAAACTTAAAATGCTTCAAATTTATTAGTGATGTTTTGCGTGATGACATTTTGGTCAATGATAGCCTATTTGACAGTGATCCCGTAAGACTGTATCACCTAATATGCCAGACATGGTGATGCATGCCTGTAATGCTAGCACCTTTCAGGAAACTCAGTATGGTATTTTGAGTGAGAATGCCCTCCTCAACATGGGATCTTATGTTTGAATGCTTGTCATAGTCATCTTAGTGCAGTTACAGTATGTGATGTTTGCACAAGCGACAAAGTCACCAAAGGACATCTTTCTCAGAATGCATTTCTGTTGGTGGGGGGACACATAACTTTGCTTCACTGTTCTTTTTGAGTTGCTGTGACAGCACACCTAGGTTTTCTATTCATGGTCTCACCAGGCTAACACAGAGCTGTTGCCTAGGGCTGAGGCTCTCTTACCTGAGGCTTGGATCCTATTCCAAGTTTCTTACAGTTAAAAAGGTTGTGTATATTGGGTTTGTGTGTGGGGATGCAGAGCTCTGTTTTCTTACAAGCTATTGGCTAAGGACATCTCTTAGCTTCCAGAAGACACCAGTAGCCCTTTGTCATATGCCAGTTCACATGGACATATGCTTTCTTCTAGGCAACCTGGAACATTTCACCATGTATTCTTCTTTTCTTACTAGTCAAAAGAAGCCCTTAGCATCTAAAGGACTCATTGACTTTGGTCAAGTACACCCAGGGAGATTTTACTTTTGTTGTATTGTTGTGGTGGTTTGGATGAGCTGTCCCCTATAGTCTGGGCATTTGAAAACTTGGTCCCCAGTTGGTGGACCAGGGATTGAAGTATTTCTGTGAAGAACCTGACCATGTTGGTTTTTGAAGAATATGGAAGGTTTTGGAACTTTGGACTAGAAAAGCAGTTGACACTGTAAGCAGAGCTTAATGGATGGCCCTATTAGGAGCTTGGAAAACAATGCTGAGAGCAACATGGACTGTGGAAGCCCAGCTCAAGAGGTTTCAGAGGGGAACAATATAAGCAACTGGGCTAGAGACCATTCTTGTGGTATTTTGGTTAAAAAAAGTGCTACTTTCTGCCTTTGTCCCAAGAACTTGCCTGAAACTAAACTGAAAAGTAGTAGACTAGTTTCTTCAGCAGAGATTTCCAGACAGCCTAATAGTGAATCTTTCCTGTGATTATTAGTAATTGCTCTTATGCATGTTTACAATGAAAAAGAATAACGGGGCAGAAATAAATACAAAATGTACAGGTTAGAGAAGAAAAAGATACTAGCAAGTTTTAATACTTTTGCCAAGGCTTGTGTTGGAAGGAAGACTGCAACTGCTAAGGGGATTAAGAAGAGGCAAAATATGCATTGGAATAAAGGAAAGCGTTAGTTAGGGCTTCTGTTGCTGTGAAGAGACACTATGACCATGGCCGTTCTTATAAAGGAACACATTTAATTGGGGCTGGCTTATAGTTCAGAGGTTTAGTCCATTATTGTCATGGCAGGAAGCATAGTGGAGTTTGGGCAGACATGGTGCTAGAGAGGTAGCTGAGAGTTCTATATCTGGATACTCAGGCAGCGGGAAGAGACAGTGAGCCCTGAGCCTTGGTTGAACTTCTGAAATCTCAAAGACCACCCCAGTGACACACTTCCTCCAACAAGGCCACACCTAATTCTAACAAGGTCACACCTCCTCATAGTGCCAAACCCTATAAGCCTATGGGGGCTGCTTTCATTCAAAGCTCCACAGGTGCCCTCTGGGTAAGACCCTACCCAGCCAAGCTTCCATCTTCTGAAAGGAAAATGCTCAAGGAATTTTTTGTTCTTAAAAAGCAACAACTGACAAAAGCTGCCACAGAGGTGATTCAAGGGAAACAGGGGCCACTCCAAACCAGCAGCTGAACTTGGCAGTGGCCTCCAAGCGATCCTGGATTTAAAATACAGAAGTAAAGAGGAAGCAGACTCTTTCTCCAAGGTTTCAGAGTCGCTGGGGCCAGGCAGTGGTTGACACAGGTGTCTCTGCATGGAGACCCCAAGAGGCCATTTCATAAAGCTGTGGAATTGAAGTGTGGATTGCATTAGAGATGCCAAGATATGGAAGCTGCCAGAGCCATGTGACATCTGCCCAAGGGAAGCTGCACTCAGGGAGTGGAACTAGCCCAAAAGAGAGGCAGGGGGCAAAGCTGTCTAAGCCCTTTGACATAAAAAACAGAGCTAGGGGATTTGGACCAAGTCATGTGACCTAAAAGACTTGAGTGGATACTATAACTCTCAAGGCTCAAAGGTGGAACAATTCTTTTTATGTCAGGAACATTCACAGCACAGCTATGACTATGGAACACAGTCTGACTGTGGGCTGTCCTACCTGTCCCAGTCCTATGGGCTCCCATACTTTGGTTACAAGTTTTGGAGGACACATGTTTCTTGACTTTTAGAGGAAGATCCACTGATTTTAGGACATAGCCCCAAACCAATGTCCAGAGCACACTGAACAGTCACATTCCCAAAGGCACATCAGTGTGGAAACCCACCCTACCCAACCAGGTCTCAGAGCTGCCGATCACCCACTCTTCTGCTGCCATGCCCTGTAGCAGTGACATTGTGGCTGTAGTTGGCCATGTGTTTATTTACCCTCAGCCTCCTATTCTCTAGATCCCTCTGAGCACCTGGCTGAGCTTGGGGGACTAGACACCTCTGCCTAGATCCATCGCACTCCCAACTCATTGTTGGTAACACACCTTTTGCTCATGGAGGAAACAGGTCTCAATAAACCTCTGCCTCTTGCTCCAACCTTGTTTTCTCCTTGACAAATGGCCTCCATCACTCAAGTAGATGGTCACTGCATAGTGTAAAGTCTGGAGATTGTCACTCATGGGGGAAGGGTTGCCAGGTTCCTGAGTCTGAGAGTGATGAACCACGCAGGAATGAAAGGTAGGTGCGTTTCCATTTCTCATGTAGGAGGAATATTAAAAGCACATAAGAATTGTAAAGCCACAAGAATAATTAGGCCACTGCTAGCAGGGATCCAGAATGTGAAAGAGTGTAATTCAGGCTTAGAATTCATAGCACATAAGGTCAGGTAATGGCAAGACAGTTCTTCATTACTGTTCTTCATTATTTCATTGAGCGTCGTTTTTCAACTCAACTATGTACGCTGAGTCATGAGGCTCCCTGGAAAGCTTCAATTGATAGGTTTACAGGGCCATAGAAACTGAGTGGAGGGGGAATGATTAACCATGATGATTTGGCGGCCTTCCAAATACAAACTGATTATACCAGAAGGTTCCTTGCAACTTCTGTCATGTGGTCAGTGAAAATGACTCCTGGCATCAGAAAGCCTGGCTGTGGTGCTCAACATTGTCAGTCAGTGGTGAGGTGGGGTGGAGTGCTCAGCTTTCCTCACTGACCCTTATACATCTCATCTTGGGAATTTCTAAGGTCCATTTAGCTCACATATCCTGTGGATCAGGTACGTTTCAATTACAAGTTTACAGATGACCTTGCCTTTCTTGCAAGTATCATTCCAGCTACCAATAGGTAGCTAAAGCCATATCCAGTTGGCAACTGAAATTAATAAATAAAGCATACTTGTTGAGTATGGAGGTTTAAAATTAATGTTATTATTACTGTTATTGTTTTTGTTAGTGAGTGTGTCTGAGTGGAGGTCAGAAAACAGCTTTTGGTAGTGAGTTCTCTCCTTGCATGTAGGTTCTGGGGATTGAAACTAGATTGTTAGTCCTGGCAGCAAGCACCTTTACCCACTGAGCCATCTTGCTGACCTCAGTATAAGTCAAGGACCAGTAAAATGGCTCTTTGGGTAAAGCATGTGGGTGCACACGCACGCACGCGCGCACACACACACACACACACACACACACACACACACACACACACACCCCATAAATAAAAGTAAGTGATTCATAAGCCCATTTTGTGACAGCTGCTTTATAAACATTTTTTTTTCTAATTCTAACCTCAATCCTTTTGCCATGGCTCTGAAGGATTCATAGGTAGCTGAGAAGATACCATTTCTGTGTATGTCTGTGAGAATGTTTTTACAGGGTACTGGTATGTTATTTGGTGGACTGAGTGAGGAAAGTGTAAGTCTTTATTGTGGGGTGGGCCTCAACCAATCAGCAGGGGCCCCAGAGAACAAAACCACAGAAGGCAAATTCACTCTTTTTGTCATTGGAGGCAGGATTCCCCTCTGCTCTTAGATATCAGACTCCAGGTTTTCCCATCTTCAGACTCCAGGATTTGTACCAGCATCCCTCCAGTCAAGTCCTTTGGTCTTAGGCTAAGAGTTACATCAATGACTCCTTGGTTCTCCGGCCTTCAGATTTAGACTGAGCCAGATCATCTGCCTCTCTGTTTCTCTATCTTGTAGATAGTCTGCTCTGGAACCCCTCAGGCTTTGTAAACTAGTTTCTTTAATAAGTCACTTCTCTCTCTCACTCTCTCTCTCTCCATCCATCTATTCATCCATCCATTTATTCATCTATCTATCTATCTATCTATCTATCTATCTATCTATCTATCATCTATCTCTATCATTATCCCCTTTGTGCTATTGGTTTTGATTCTCCAGAGAATTCTGTAATATACTTTTGAAGGAGATAGCATTACTCCAGTTTACAGATAGGAATGTTGAGGCTCATAGTGAACTAATTGATTAAGGACATTTAACTGCAAAATGGTGGGGACACATTTTCCTGATTCCAGGGCCCCCAAATGTTTTTTCTACTATGTACTGTCTTTGATTAACGACTTAATGAACTACTGAAGTGTTAAGATTTCAATGTGAAGCACACTTCCATGCTCATATGTTTGGATATTTGATCTTCAGCTGGTGTTACCGTTTTGGGAAGTTGTGGAGTCTTTGGGACCTGGGGCATAGTTGGTGGACATGGGTCTCTAGGGTCAGGCCTTGAATAATATAACCATCTCTGGTTCCTGCCTGCACTTTTTGCTTCCTGGTGGGTTGCAATGGAGGAGCCTCTGCCAATCATCTTCCTACCATGCTTCCATGCCATGATGAGCTAAGACCCTCTGAAGTTATGTGTCTACACAAATCCTTCCCTTCCATTGTTTCTATCGGGTATTTTTGTTCCAGTGATTCAGAAAGTAACTACTACAGAAATTAAAGTAAGAAGACTTTCAGGTAAAGACCAGCAGAAGAGGTAGAGAGCTCTGATATGATAGAGCAGTTCCATCCAGCACACTCTACATTCTGGCCAGGCATTTTAAGACACAATATAATGAGACTTAGGGCACTGACTAGTTCTTATGATTACAACATTTTAAAATACAGCCAAAAAATGTAAACCAGTATATTTTTCTGTCAGAGATACATAAGGAATGATTCTCAGTATCATGGCCAGAGATCTCAGCAACTGGTGGGTTTCATATTTGCTTATATAAATAAATTTTTATTTCTACTTCTGATCAAGATAACCCCAAATCCCATTTTCCACAGTTATCTAGAAATAAACAAATATTTATTTGAATGAATAGATGAGCACACAGGAAATTGACAGAGGCTGTGAATGAAAAGTGAAGTGAAAACTAGGCCAGCCTGTGAATGATATGATGGGCTGATGGAGAGTCTTAAGGGCTAGAGACACTGACTCAGAACTTTAGGGCCTTGGCCAATTTAATATCCACTTTGGAGAGGGGGGTGCAGTCAGGAGCTGATGTCTTGAGTTCATGTATAGCAAAAGTTGGATCTAAGAGCCATTCTATCAAGCTGGAACCCTCCATGTGAGGCTAGATGAGGAGAAATCTGTCCAGTGACCCATATCTTATGAAGGTATGGAATTGAATATATGTTACTTGTTTGTTCTAGGAAGCCTAAAGCTAAGAAATTTTTATAAGAATGATAAGGAACCCCTGGAGAGCTGGTCAGAAACAAATGTCACAGAAGGTCTACACATAAAACCCTACTCATGATGAGTGCAGAATTCAAAACTATAAAATCAAGGAAGAAACAACTGATCATGAGCAAAAAGAGCAGGATTAAATACCCAAGAGCTTTAGATAACAACATATTAGATGTGGTGATACTATATTTGTAAAATGTGATTTTATTTGTATATTAATAAAGTTGTCTTGGGGTCAGAGCAAGCCATAGGAGAAGCTGGGTGGTGGTGGTGGTGGTGGTGGTGGTGGTGGTGGTGGTGGTGCACGCCTTTAATCCCAGCACTTGGGAGGCAGAGCCAGGCAGATCTCTGTGTGTTCAAGGATACAGCCAGCATGGCGACACAGGCCTTTAATCTCAATACTAACCATAGAAGACCTGGAGGTCTGTACAGACAGGCAGTGACAAGGAGGTCATGTGGCTGGGTTTACAACCAATGAGAAAGCAGAACAGAAAGTCTATAAAAACAAAACACACACAGAAGTAGGTCTCTTGTGGAAAGGAAAGACAGCAAAAGCAGTGAAGGGTAAGGTTTTCAGCTCTTGCTCTGACCTCGTGGCTTTTAACTCTGCAATTGGCTGTGTTTCTTCTTTAACAAGATGGTTAAATCTACATTTGGCACCCAATGTGGCAAGAAAAACCGCTTGGCTTGGCAGTGGGTCCGGCTTCCCGCCTGGGAGGGCCCGGCTCCCTAGCTTGGGCCTAACTCTGGTCTAGCTCGACTTAGGACTCCAGGCCCAACCTACCTTAGCTACAAGCGGTTACTGATGCAGCTGGAGTTACTTGCTTAAAAAGCCGGTGCTACGAACAACTCAGGTCTGCGTGTGCTACTGCTAATTGCAGTAGCTATAAGCAACTGCAGATAGGCTGCTTTTGGCTGAAATGCCAGCACACATGGACGGTAGGAGCTTAAGGAAGCCAGAGCCCAGGCTCGACTCGACTCAAGCATGAACAGGTGGTTGGATTCAAGATTTTAGCCAGAATGTGGCTATGCTGTCTTGCTTTCTTGCTCTCTCTCTCTTTCTGGATTCCCACCTCAGACGCTAGGTAGCTGTGTTGAAATTCCCTCAGATTTCTACTGTTCTACGCAGAATTGGTAAGTCAATTATATCAGATATTTTAAAGGAAACTATTTAAAAGAGATTTTTTCCACATTAAAAAAATAGGTTTTAGGTGTACATTGGAAGAAAATTGGGCTTTGTTTGAAATTTTAGGCAGTCTGACAATGGAACAACTGTATGAGAAGATTAATGTTGATCGAATTATGTACATTATTATTCTTCTTATCCTTATTTTACAATTTTAAAAGATAGTTAATTTAAGTGCCAGGATAGAAATTTTAGAAAAACTTGTTAAACCTGTTAAAATGAATTATAGAGAAATTCAGATTCAGACAGAAGAAATTAACAGTGAAGTTGTTTCAGGATTGGATTATAAGGTTACAGAAAGAAGGCCTGTTTTCACACAATCACCCTTAATTTATCCGGTAACCATACAACAGCAACCTGGTCAAGTGAATACACAAAATATTTGGAGTCCAGTTGAAATGTTAGACTTACAAAGGTTTAAGGAGGCAATAGTATCTTTTGGCATGCATTCCCCAAATGTAAGGCAAATGTTAAACTCCTGGTCAACTTATAATAGGATTATACCACAGGACTGGCAGGAGCTGGCACAGGCTGTTCTGGAACCCGGACAACAGCTCCAGTGGCAAATGTGTTTCAAAGAGGAAGCTAAAAACATAGCAAAACAAAGTAGGGTTAAAGGCATACAAGTCTTCCAGGATCACCTTGTTGGAGAAGGCCAATATGCTGCAGTACAAACACAGTGTTTATATGATATCCAAACTCTAATTCTATGTCAAAGGGCAGCCTTGAATGCATGGGACAGAGTTGAGGAACCAGGAAAGAAAACTGGTTATACAGGGCACAAAAGAATCTTTCACAGATTTCTTACAAAGACTGACTTCAGCAGTAAAGAGAATGGTCCCAAATTCAGAAGCTAGCCAGATAATAATTGAATCTTTGGCTTTTGAGAACGCAAATGCAGCATGCAAGAGAATAATCAGGCCGTTAAAGACAAGATCTGCACCCTTGGAAGATTGGATTAGAGACACGGTTAATGTTGAGGCTCATGATCATGATAATATGTGGGTAGGAGAAGCAATTTCAAGAGGTTTGAGGAATGTCAGATGTTTTGGATGTGGAAGGCAAGAACATTTGAAAAGAGACTGTAAACAGGGCACTTCTAGAAACAATGTTTCTTCAAGGAACAATGGCAACAGAATGCCCCTTCCTTTTGGAGTATGTAGAAGGTATGGTAAGGGAAGACACTGGACCAATGAATGTAGATCAACAAGGGACAGACAAGGTAATACTTTGCCTCAGTCTTCGGGAAATTCCCAGAGGGGCCTCAGGCAGGCCCCTACAGTGAATACAGTTCAGACCTTTCCTGAAATCATAGAGGAGACCCGTACTCAGAGCAGTTAAATAACCAAATGCCTATTGAAATAAACCAGGCTACTCAGAGTAACAGAACAACTGAGACAGAGAGAACAGAAAATTCAGGAGAAACCATAAAGAAAATTTTTTGGCAAACTTCTATAAATGAACAAAGACCAAAATTAACAATAAAAATAAGTGGTGTTTTGTTGTCTGGTCTGGTAGACACAGGTGCTGATGTGACCATAATTGCACCAGAATTTTGACATCCATCTTGGCCTCTTTAGGAGGCCAACTGTTAGGAATTGGAACATTATCTCAAGTGAAACAGAGTGCAAGATGGCTCGAATGTATAGGCCCAGAAGCACAGAGAGGCAGATTAAAACCATATGTGGCTAACATAGCTATGAACCTGTGGGGTTGAGACCTGTTACAACAATGGAATACTCAGATTAACATCCCTCCAACCTCAGAAATAAATAATAAACTAGCACATGTTTCTGAGAGAAATATTAGAAGGTATTATTCTAATGAGTGGTCACCAGCCATCCATATTATACAAGAACAGGGCACAAAAACTGATGATCTTCCAAAGACACCAACAGCTCTACCTTTAAAATGGTTAACAGACAAGCCTGTATGGGTTCAGCAATGGCCTTTAACAACAGAGAAACTCCAGGCTTTAGAAGAGCTGGTAGAAAAACAATTAAATGCTCGGCATACTGAAGAATATACGAGCCTATGGAATTCTCCTATATTTGTTATTAAAAAGAAATCTGGTAAATGGAGAATGGTAACAGACCTTAGAGCAATTAACAAAGTAATTCAGCCAATGGGCTCTCTACAATCTGGAATTCCTTTGCCTACTGTGTTACCTAAAGGATGGCCTCTCATAGTTATTGATTTAAAAGACTGTTTCTTTTCAATACCCTTACAAGAAAAAGACAGGAAAAGATTTGCTTTCATGGTGCCTACTTATAATAATTCTCAAATGGTTAAAAGATTTCAATGGGGGTTGGGGATTTAGCTCAGTGGTAGAGCGCTTGCCTAGCAAGTGCATGGCCCTGGGTTCAATCCTCAGCTCCACATTAAAAAAAAAAGATTTCAATGGAGAGATCTCCTACAGGGAATGTTGAATAGTCCAACCCTGTGCCAATATTTTGTACAACAGCCCTTGGAAGTGATATGTAAAAAATTTCCTAAATCTATAATTTATCATTATATGGATGATACTTTACTAGCTGACTCAAATGCAGATACTTTAGAAAGAATTTTTTGAAGAAGTAAAGAAAATATTGCCTTGCTGGGGATTACAAATTGCTCCTGAAAAGATACAAAGAGGAGATTCTATTAATTATCTAGGATATAAAATAGAGCTACAAAAAATTAGACCTCAAAAGTGCAAATTAGGAGAGATCGCCTACAGACTCTTAATGACTTTCAAAGATTATTTGGAGACATTTCTCATCTACGAACTATTGTTGGGGTAAAAAATGATGAACTGAATAATTTGTTCAAAACCTTAGAAGGTGACAAGGACTTAAATAGTCCAAGAGAATTATCACCTGAAGCTGAGAAAGAATTGTCCTTGGTAGAAAAGAAAGTACATGAAGGACATGTGGATTGTATTGATCCAAAGCTGGATTGCATTTTGGTTATTTTACCTTCTAGGCATTCTCCTACAGGAATATTAATGCAGAGGGAAGATATTATATTGGAATGGATATTTTACCAAATAAACCAAATAAAAAATTAAAAACTTATGTGGAAAAAAAATCTCTGACTTAATTTTAAAAGGAAAATTGAGACTTCGTCAATTAGCAGGAATAGACCCAGCAGAAATTGTTGCACCTTTAACTAAAGAGGACATTGAAAAATTATGGACAGAAAGCGAACCTTGGCAAAGAGCTTGCAGTAATTTTTTTTTGGAGAAATTAACAGCAAATATCCCAAAAGCATTATAATTGATCTTATAAAGAGAGGTGAATGGATCTTGCCTCGAATTGTATGTGAAAAACCCATGTCTGGAGTTTGGACATTTTATACAGATGCCAACAAACAAGGAAAGGCAGGTTACAAATCAGAAAATTTAAGTAAAGTGGTTCAAAGTCCTTATAATTCAGTTCAAAAATCAGAATTGTATGCTATTCTGTTGGCATTAATGAGTTTTTCAGAACCTCTCAACATAGTTACTGACTCTCAGTATGCTGAAAGAGTGGTATTACATATTGATACTGCAGAATTTATCCCTGATGCTTCAGAATTAACTTCACTATTTATTCAATTACAAGATACAATCAGGGAAAGGAGTCATCCTTTATATATAACTCATATCCGATCCCATACTGGTCTGCCAGGCCCTTTAGCACAAGGTAATAATGAGATTGATAAATTATTGATAGGAAATGTGCTGGAGGCCTCAGAATTTCATAAAAAACACCATGTCAATAGTAAAAGTTTCAAAAAGGACTTTTCCATGACCTGGCAACAAGCCAAGGAAATTGTAAAGAAATGTCCTACTTGTTTCTTCTACAATCAGACACCATTACCAGCAGGATGTAACCCAAAGGGTACTCAGAGGAATGAAATCTGGCAGATGGATGTGTTTCACTTTGCGGAATTTGGAAAATTGAAATATGTACACCATACCATTGATACTTATTCAGGATTTCAATGGGCAACTGCTTTGCATTCTGAAAAGGCTGATTCTGTAATCACTCATTTGCTAGAAGTTATGGTCATCATGGGTATACCTGCACAAATTAAAACTGACAATGTTTCAGCATATGTCTCTATTAAAATGAAACAGTTTTTTGCTCATTATAATATAAAGCATGTTACAGGTATACCACATAATTCTACCGGTCAAGCAGTTATAGAAAGATCCAACAGAACTCTAAAGGACATGCTAAATAAACAGAAAGGGGTAACAAAAACCCTCAGAAATAGACTGCACAATGCTCTATTAACTTTGAATTTTCTCAACACTAATGAGAAAGGAACAACAGCTGCAGAGAGACATTGGTTAATAGAAAAAACTACAGAATTAAATCAGCCTATATACTTCAAGGATGTGCTGACCTCAGAATGGAAACTAGGATATGTGTTACATTGTGGATGAGGTTTTGCTTTTGTTTCTGCAGGAGAAGATAAGCTGTGGGTACCATCAAAACTGATAAAGGTTCTATTTGAACAAGAGAGACCTCTTAATTAGAGGAAGTGATAGTTCATCAACAAACATGACTATCCAGTTTAAACTAACTTATACCATTAATACATGCCTTTTCATTTAATCAGATATAACTTGCCAAAAGGGAAACTTCCCAAAATTAGTCTTGGGGAAGGGTTTTTGTTTTTGTCTTTTAGGAGAATGAAGGCTAAGGAATCTGAAGAACACTGGACAAATGAGACAACTGAAGAAAAAGGACAAATCATCTGTCCCAGGAAAAAGAGTAAAATGGCCTATTGGTATATCATCTACAAAATTTTATAAGTCTTCCTAAATGTTTGTTTCTGCTCTTCTCTAAAAAAATTAACACTATTGGTCTTCTTGTAGTCCCAGTTCAATTAAAATTTAAAGCTGACTTTGGAGTTGGAGAATGGCTCTCTCCTTCTTTAAACTCAAGCATGTTGTTAAAAGGAAAATGAAAACTCCTTGTATCATACCAGAAGAAAGAGTCATCTTCTGACATAGGACAGGAGAAAAACCAAATCAAGGGACTATTCTATTACTAATCTCAATTCTTTGATTCTAGTATGATTCTTTAAACTTTTCTTAAAGTATGAATTTTATATCAAAATTTACAATATATATATATTTAATTTTGTTAAGATAATAATGGTCATATAGAGTACTAATTAATTCTAGAGAAAAGGCTTCAATTAGCTGCCTATACATGTCTTTGTGTTCAAGTCTCTTATCAGTTTTCTGCAGGAAATCACGGCCAGGCCTAACATCAACTGAAATCTCCAGGAAGAGGCCCCATAACAACAATTCCACGTGGACAATAGTAATATCACTAATCTGACAAACATCATCTACAGATCAGCTTTGGACTACAAAGTGCTTAGAGCAATTCTGAGATGGCTAGCTGAGATGATCCAGTTTCAAAGACTACTTGAATAAGGACTTGAGATAAACCCTGAACTTTGGCATTATGGATAACAAAGAATATAGTTACCTTTCCTAGAATTTGACAATTAACCCAAAATTTTTGTTTCAGAATAAAGACACCTTCGCCCATACCCAGCAGGAAACAATTTTAAGAATACAACACCCACATTCCCAAAGGGGTGGCGTGGGGTGAGTGGTTTTTTGGTCTTTTAATGGGTTTTGGGTCTGGGATAGTTTTCATTGTTTAGGGGGGTTGGTTACAAGTTGTTGTTAAGGGTTAGGAAAAGGGCTAGGCAGAGGAGATTAGATTTAAGGTGCTTGTTTAAAAAAAAAGAGAAAAAAGAAAAAGACAATTACTAGTTTTAAATACTTTACATTGGATTGGATTGTTTTATATTGTATACAAATATATATTGAGATTATTAGAATATGCCATACACAGATTTCTAATCTTGCTCAAGATATTGTACTTACACCATTCATTTAACAATGTAATGTAATTTGCTAATCCTTGAATGTTATTATTATCAACTATTAGGATATATAGAAATGAAAGTTAGTAGTTAGACATTACAATTGAACTTGTAGTCATATTAGGTGTGTTTTCAAGATCGAACAGATATGTTTTAGATAGACAGGTCATCTTCAAACCCTTCAGAGATCTACAGAATATAGCATTTAAAATGTTTTAATAACTTAGGAATTTTTCTTTTTTGCTATGACTATGAGACATGTTGGCTCCTGGCAGTACCAAAAGAGAAAATATGGGCATTGAAGAAACTGCATATGGAGTTAACTTTCATTGTGGCAAAAGTTAGCCAGTGGACAACAAAGTATCTTCAAATCAACTGCTGATAAACAGGACAGACAGGACATGAAACAAAGGACTACCGATTCTTGCCAAAACAAGTGTGGTTGTGGCTTTAACAAAGGCATCTTCTGAAGCCAGGACAATATGGCACCATCCCTGAAGTGAGTGGCCTTTGCAATCTGGAAAAGGTACCATGCCCTTTTCTTTGAAGGCAGCTGAACAGGGAATGGGCCAATGGCTTCTGATATGGAATGGAACAGCAGATGAAACAGTTATTCTTGAAGAATAACTAAGCTCACCCCTCTCAATAGTAGACTGGCATTTAATAGAGGGATGTGGAGAAGAACAGGATGCCAAGATGAAGCCACATATACACAGCCAAGAAAAATGGACAGCTGAATTTAAAAAAAAATCAACAATTTCCAGAATTTAAAATCCTGAATCATGACATGACACTAATGGAATTCAGGTATTTCTGGTACATGGACTGCTCTCACCAAATGTGAGGTCAAATTGTTGACCTTGTATACATCCTAGTTCACAAATGAGTCTGTCAGATATGCTAAGCCTATAGGTTGAAGATGATGCCCCAACACTATGGAGAAACCTCAGGTGACTGTCCAGGCAGCTGGCTGTTTCTGTCAACTCACATTTTTTTTTGAAGCTGCTTGCATGCACTTCCTGTTTTTATTTTTTATTAGGTAGTATTATTTCCTTCTTGGGTCTCTGAGGGAGTTGAAGATCAGTTAGTTATAGTTATAATTTTCTTTGTTAAGGATTTCAGAAAAACTCACTAAGTGTATAAATTTGAAAGACATTATAAGACAGTTCCGTTAGTAATATAAGTTAGGATAGAAAGTGAATCAGGCACATTTTGGACTTACCAAAATAGGATCGATAATGGAATTATTTTCTCTGAATTTGTCAAATACAGACGGACTAGACATTTTAGTTATAACTTTTTTCCTTTTTTTCTTTTATTAAAATAGAAAAGGGGAAATGTGGTGATACTATATTTGTAAAATGTGATTTTATTTGTATATTAATAAAGTTGTCTTGGGGTCAGAGGAAGCCATAGCAGAAGCTGGGCGGTGGTGGTACATGCCTTTAATCCCAGCACTTGGGAGGCAGAGCTAGGCGGATCTCTGTGTGTTCAAGGATATAGCCAGCATGGCGACACAGGCCTTTAATCTCAATACCAACCATAGAAGACCTGGAGGTCTGTACAGACAGGTAGTGACGAGGAGGTCATGTGGCTGGGTTTACAACCGATGAGAAAGCAGAACAGAAAGTCTATAAAAAGAAAACACACACAGAAGTAGGTCTCTTGCAGAGAAGAAAGACAGCAGAAGCAGTGAAGGGTAAGGTTTTCAGCTCTTGCTCTGACCTCGTGGCTTTTCACTCTGCAATTGGCTGTTTCTTATTTAACAAGATGGTTACATCTACAATAAGAGACCATAAAATGAGCACAATTTGAAATGACTCAAGGCATAGATGTAGAAACATAAGAGATAGACAGTATGATAAAGAACCAGTATGTATGAAAAGACTAAATAAACATATAATCACCAAGATATAAACCTCTATATATGTGTTAAAAAGGACTTACAACAATGTCAGAGAATTACCCAGGATGCAGCACAGGGCAATAAACCTAAGGGAGGTGAAAGATATGGAGGCTAGGCTAGACCTTCTTAGACACAACTATTAGGAATCCAGAGATTAAAGGACAGAAAGAATATTGGGAAAGCAATAATGACATAAGAAGGATGCCATAACTGATGAACGTGGATTCAAAATACACTAAGCCCCAACAGGATAAACACATGTAAGTGTACTGACACACACCTTTATTTAATCCTAGCATTCAGGTAGGTGGCTGAGGCAGGCAGTTCTCTATGAGTTCAAGGCCAGCCTGGTCTACATAGAGAGTTCTAATCCAGGCAGGATTATATAGTGAGACCCTTAAAAAAAAATAAAACCTAGCCACATTATAGTAAAATTTCCCAAAGAAAGAACATCTTAAAAGCAATCAGAAAGGAAAGATGGATTACTGGGATCTGGAGAGATTGCTCAATGCTTAAGAGCATGTACTGTTTTTGCAAAAGACCCAAGTGTTTTTCCCAGTACCCCTATCAGGTGGCTCACAACCGCCTGTAACTCCTGCACTCATCGGCAAATACACAACACACAGCGACATAATTACAAATAGCATAAATCTCAGTTCTAGAGAGCTGGCTTAGCAACTAAGAGCATTTTTTTGCTCTTGTAGAGGGCTGGGGTTTGGTTCCCAGTTCTCACATACCTTCTAACAACTATCTGTAACTTCAGTTCCAGAGGATCTGTCACTCGTTCTGGACTCCACAGGTACTGATTAAGTCTTAGGCTTCCTGAAGGCTTCTCTGCTGATGCAGCAAACTGAATCAGACAGAATTGGAAAGCCCAGGTTTAATGGGTAAAGCGCTCCCAGGTGATTCCCCGGCCCCCCAGAGAGGAGACAGGGATGCGAGACCAGGGATATGAGAATGAGACAGGAAGAACCACATGTCTGTTTTCTGGGATGCAGCTTATGTATCCCCTGTGGGAGTCATCCTGAGCCTCTCTGGGGGAGGAGCTGTGTTTGGCGGGCTTTGAAGGGGAGAGTTTAGTGAAAGAGATGGGGAGGGGAGTTGATGTGGATCTTCCACCAGAATCCTTCTAAACATTCCAGACTCTTTGGGTATAGGGGTTTTGGGGGAGCTCCCACCCAAACAGATACTGCAAAATACCCACACATGGAAAAAACAAGCAAACAAACAAACAAGAAACAAAAAACCAAAACAAAAACCTTAAAAAAAGAGAGTCAGGCTGTGGTGGTGCACGCCTTTAATCCCAGCACTTGGGAGGCAGAGGCAGGTGAATCTCTATGAGTTTGAGGTCAGCCTGGTTTACAGAGTGAGTTCCAGAACAGGCTCCAAAAGTTACAAAGAAAAATCCTGTCTTGAAAAACAAAAACAAACAAACAAACAAAACAAAACAAAACAAACAAACAAACAAAAACCTTAAAAAAAGAATGATATAACATTGGCAGTCTTACCAGAATCAATAAAGTCCAGAAGATAGGATGATATCTTCAGACTACAGAGTGAAAACAATTTACCTAGAATTGCATAACTTGTATGATTAGTCAAGAGGAAAGGTGAAATTAACACATTTTCAGACAGATAAGAACTATCTGCCATTAACAGATCATTGTTGACAAGACTCTTAAAAGTTGTGCTCCATACAAAAAAGAAATTGATCCCAGAAGGTGTGTGATGTGGGATGCTCTGTTAGATAAATAAATTGGTAAGCCTAGATTTGTGAGATAATAGCAGCACCATGTAATTTAAAGGAGGACAACAAGACAGTATTGAAATGGAACCATGGTAACATGATCTGAGGGCAGATCAGTGGAACAAAGTGCCACTCCACATAGTTAAAAGGGAGGTTTATTTTGTGGGGTAATTTACAAGTAAAGGGATAGGTAACAGGCTCTGGGAAAGGTGTAGTGTAGTCCAGCGGTGTTCTCTGGAGAACTCTGCTGGGTCTACCTCCAGCGTCCAGGGTCCAGGAACCAAGAGGGCCCCCGCATCCAGATCTTGGGTCCTCTTTAGGGTCCTCTCTTGGCCCCGCCTTGTAGGTGTGACCATTACTGAAGCTTCAATGGGGGTTGGAACTTCCAGGTCAAAGCTGGATCAGCTACCTACTACACTAAAGTCTACCTTGAATTGTATAAGAAGAGAGAGAACACAACTACTCATTAACTTAAACTTTGTTATGCCTAACATGTATATGAAAAAGATAAGTGTCACATTGAAAACATAGGCATAAAGTGTCTGATTTCTAATCTAGTAGTGATAAAAGAGAATAAAGGAAATCCAAATGTGATGGCCAGCCTTGGTTGTCAGCTTGACACACCTGGAAAGAGGGAACCTCAATGAATAAATTGCCTCTACCAGATTATCTTGTGGCCATGTCTGTGGGATATTGTTTTGATGAATGATGGATGTGAAAATGAGCAGCCTACTTGTTGGTGGTGCCACTCCTGAGCAGGTGGCCCAGGGCTACACTAGAAACCTGGCTGAATATGAGTAGGGAAACCAAGCCAGTATGCAGTGTTCCTCCATGGCCTCTGCTTCAGTTCCTGTCTCTAGGGTCCTGCCTTGAGTTCCTGTCCTTACTTCCCTTGATGATGGATGGTAATCTGTAGGGTGTTTTGATTGTTTGTTTATTTTTTGTTTTTGTCTTTTTTTTTGGGTGGTTGGGTGGGTGGGTCACAGTGTTTTCATCACAGTAACAGAAAGCAAACTAGAACATCAAATAATCTAATAGAAGAAATGGAGGACAGAAAAAGAATCATGGTAAATAGGACAAGATAAGATGGCACATACACACATAATAAATCACAGGCAAAATGGGTTAAATACTCTAGTTACAGCTGGTCATAGTGGGACATTCCTGGCAGGCAGATCTCCTAAGCCTAGGTGTTTGGGGCCAGTCTGGGCAGCATAGTGAGAGTTCAAGAGAATAACAACAACACTCTCTGGATGTAGTGGTACTCATAATCTCAGCACAGTCACTGAGCACTAGAAACTGAGGTGGAAAGATCACATGAGTCCAGAATATATGAGGATCTTGTGTCATAAACAAAACAAATGACCTTTGGACCTCCAGTTATGAAATAAGTGAAAAGAAAGAATGGCTTAGTAACTTAGTTACTTCATAACTTAGTAAGTATATCACTCTTAAGAGACCCTTTTCTTCCAAGTACATTCATATTACTCTTAAGCAAAGTTCTGAAAGTAGAAACAGAGTAGGTAGGAAATAGAAGGGTGGTAGAGCATGTCATGGGGCTGTTGTCCCCCTTCCTCTCCTCCTCAAAATTAGTTCATAGAAAGTGGAAAATAAGTTGGTTAAATGAATTTGTCATGCTAATTAAAATAAATATAAGTGGATCAAATTCACTGGTCAGAACCCCTTCCTATTGTCTGCTTTCCCGTCTTTTGTTTACTTAAAACTGAATAATATAGAATATAGTACTTCCTTGGTTAGTCATATTTTTGCTTTCTGTAGTTTGTTACCTGTGATCATTCATGTTCTGTAAACATGGAAAATACCAGGAATAAGCAATTCATGATTTGCAAATTTTGTTATTATGAGTAGTATGATGAAATATCAGCTTCTCTTGTCCATCCCAGTCAGTGTGAAAATCATCCACATATTGATAACATATCTAGCATTGTCTAGCATATCCACATTGCATATACTACCTGCCTGTTAATCACTTAGTGGCTGCCTCAGTTATTGCTTTAACTCTGGTGGTACTGTGATACTTATGTTCAAGTGACCCTCACATTATGCTGGATCACAATGCCTGCATCTTTCACCTTATTTCATCATGAAGCCATTCTATCATCTCATCAAAGAAAGGTGACTACAGTACAATATGATATTTTGAGAAAGCATGAGAGAAAGCTAGAGCACATCCATACAACTGTTAGTTACTTCAGTATATTATTATATTTGCTCCATTTCATTAACTAATATTATTCGTTTTCTGTGGCGTATTTATCAGTGGCACACATGTATAGAAAAAAATAGATTACATACAGGTTATGGGTCTGCCAGAAGTTGCAGGCATCCACTGGGAACATATCCTTCTTGAATAAGGGGAGAATCCTGTAGCTAAAAGTAAATGAGCTGGAAAAAATGGAATGAAGTTGGCGTTGAAAATTTAATATCTGACAAAATAGAATATTCAAGGCAATAGCACCACAAATGATGAAGGGAGGTGGGACATACTGAGGGAAGGAATCATAGATTTAGAATATATAACAATTATGAATACATTTATGTAACAGAATTTACTAAGTGCTTATGATATCCCAGACATTGTTCTTGGATGAAATAATATAGCACAGACCAAAAAAAAAATACCCAGAAATATGTCTCTTCATTATAATTTATAGTCTATGCAATTATCAACATAGTTGCAAATATTTCAAGCAACGATGAGGAGGATTAGAGAATGAAACAGACAAACCAGGAGGTGTAGATGGAGATGTTAAAAGTACTCTCTCTGAAAACTAGTGAATAATAAAGATGAAAGAAATCAAGCTGCTGGAGATTTGGACCATACAGTGAATGAACTTTAATGGATTTTAGGAAAATCTGATGAATTTTTTAATGCATATAATAAATTTCCAAAATAAGAGAACACAACGTACCACGAAGGCAACATGAATAAATTCCAGAGACTTAATCTCATTCAGAGTTCAGGCTCTTTGCCTTTTAGTCTAGGCACTTCTTGCAGAGGAGAACTTTTGGAAGGCAAATCAGGAGAAGAAGATGGGATGACTGTTCTCTGTAAGCAATCTGTCTTCCTGGAGCAAAAGCACAATACAAATGGCGATAACCACAACCCAGAGCCACCAACCGGGTTGTCTCTCTTACTGCAGGGGTGGATCTTCTGTTGGCCCCTAGTTCTGTATTTTATTTTGTTTTATTTTGCTTTTTATGCTTCTCTCATGCATCATATCCTGACTTCAGTTTCCCCTCCCTCCAGTCCTCCCAGTCTCTCCTCTCCCCCATCCACTCTTCTTCTGTTTCCCTCCAGAAGAGAGCAGGCCTCCCAGGGATATCAACAGAACACAGTGTAACAGATGCAATAAGACTAGGGACAAACCCTCTTACTAAAGCTGGTCGAGGCAACCCAGTAGGAAGAAAAAGGTCCCATGAGCAGGCAAAAGAGTCAAAGACAGCCCCCACTCCCACTGTTAGGAGTCCCACAAGTACCCCAATGTATACAACCATAACATGTATGCAGAGGACCTAGCTCAGACCCATGCAGGCTCCCTGGTTGTTGCTTCAGTTTCTGTGAGCTCCTATGAGCTCTGATCAGTTGATTCTGTTGACTGTGTTATTGTGGTGTCCTTGACCTCTCTGGCTTCCACAATCCCCCCATCCCCTCTTCTGTGGGGCACCCCGAGCTCCACCTAATGTTTGGCTGTGTGTCTGTACATCTGCTCTCATCAGTTGCTGGGTGTAGCCTCTCTGATGATGATTGGGCTAGGCTCTGGTCTATGAGGACAGCAGAATATTGTTAGTCTCTGGGTTATCCAGCCTCAGGTTCCTGGCCATCCAGGCAGTATCAGGCATGGGCTCCTTCTCATTTGGACCAGACATTGGTTGGCTGCTCCCACAGGTTCTTCACTACACTTACCTCAGCACATCTTGCAGACAGGACAGATTGTAGGTTGAAGGTTTTGTGGCTGGGTTGATGCCCCAGTCTCACCACTGGGAGACTTGCCTGGTTACAGAATATGGCCAATTCAGGCTCTGTATCCTCCATTACTAGGAGTCTTCAATAGAATCGCCCTCATAAATTCCAGGGAATTTCCATTGTACTAGGTTAGCACATCACCAACCACCCCCCAATTCTCCTCAACTCCAGTTGTCTCCTTCCTCCCCACCTCCTGACACCTCTTGTTCCCATCCCTATCTATCCCCAGTCCACCTGTGAAATCTATTCTATTTCCCCTTCCCAGGGGCATCCATGGGTCCTCCCTTGAGCCCTCCTTGCCACTTAGCCTCTCTGAGTCTTTGGTTTTCAGCACAATTATCCTTTACTTAACAGCTAATATTCACTTATAAGTGAGTACATACCATGTTTGTCTTTCTGAGTCTGAATTGTCTCACTCAGGATGATTTTTTTCAAGTTCCATCCACTCACCTGCAAATTCCATGATACCATTTTTTTAAAAGCAGCTGAGTAATAATCCCTTGTGTAAATGTACCATTTGCACTCCCACCAGCAATGGAAGAGTGTTCCCCTTGCTCCACATACTCACCAGCATGAGCTGTCACTTGTGTTTATCTTAGCCATTCTGATGATGTAAGAGGGAATCTCCAAGTCATTTTAATTTGCATTTCCCAGATGGCTAAGTTTGTTGGTAGGATTAACATAGTAAAATAGCAATCTTACCAAAAGTAACCCACAGATTCAATGCAATCCCCATCAAAATGCCAACACAATTTCTTCACAGACCTGGAAAGAACAATGCTCAACTTCATATGGAAAAACAAAAAAACCCAGGATAGCCAAAACATTCCTGTACAATAAAGCAACCTCTGGAGGCATCATGATCCCTGACATCAAGCTCTACTATAGAGCTACAGTAATAAAAACAGCTTGGTACTGGCATAAAAACCAACATGTGGACCAATGGAATCGAATTGAAGACCCTGACATTAATCCACACCCCTATGAACACTCAATTTTTGACAAAGAAGCCAAAACTGTGCAATGGAAAAAAGAAAGCATCTTCAACAAATGGTGCTGGCATAACTGGATGTCAATGTGTAGAAGGCTGCAAATAGATCCATATCTGTCACCATGCACAAAACTTAAGTCCAAGTGGACCCAAGACCTCAACATAAATCCAGTTACTCTGAACCTGATAGAAGAGAAAGTAGGAAGTAGTCTTGAATGCATTGGCATGGGAGATCACTTTCTAAATATAACACCAGTAGCACAGACACTGAGAGAAACAATCAATCAATGGGACCTCTTGGAACTGAAAAGCTTTTGCAGGGCAAAGGACATGGTCAGTAAGACAAAACAACAGCCTACAGAATGGGAAAAGGTCTTCACCAACCCCACATCTGATAGAGGGCTGATATCCAGAATATATAAAGAACTCAAGAAACTAGACATCAAAATACCTAACAGTCCAATTAAGAAATGGGCTACAGAACTAAACAGAGAGTTCTCAACAGAGGAATCTCAAATGACATTTAAGGAGTTGCTCAACATCCTTAGTCATTAGGGAAATGCAAATCAAAATGACTCTGAGATACCATCTTACACCTGTCAGAATGGCTAAGATCAAAAACACTGAAGACAGCTTATGCTGGAGAGGATGTGGAGCAAGAACAATCCACTGTTGGTGGGAACACAAACTTGTACAGCCACTTTGGAAATCAGTATGGCAGTTTCTCAGAAAATTGGGACTCAATCTTCCTGAAGACCCAGCTATACCACTCTTGGGCATATACCCAAGGAATGCTCAATCATACCACAAGGACGCATGCTCAACTATGTTCATAGAAGCATTATTTCTAATAGCCAGAACCTGGAAACAACCTAGATGCCCATCAACTGAAGAAAGGATAAAGAAAATGTGGCACATATACACAATGGAGTACTATTCAGCAAAGAACATTTCTTTAAATTTTTCTTAGCCATTTGTAATTCCTCTATTGAGAATTCAATGTTTAGATCTGTACCCCATTTTTTTGGAGCTGAGGATCGAACCCAGGGCCTTGTGCTTGCTAGGCAAGTGCTCTACCACTGAGTTAAATCCCCAACCTGTACCCCATTTTTAATTGGATTATTTGGTTTTTAAATACCTATTTTTTGAGTTCTTTATATATTTTGGATATTAATCCTTTACATCCAAATGTGGAGCTAGTAAAAATCTTCCCATTCTGTAGGCCATCCTTTGCCTTACAGAAGCTTTTCATAAGGTCCCATCTATTGACTGTTTATCTTAGTGCTTGAGCTATTGCTGTTCTGTTCAGGAAGTTGTCTCTTGTGCCAATGCATTCAGGGCTATTTCCCACTTTCTCTTCTTTCAGGTCCAGTGTATCTGACTTTATGTCAAGGTCTTTGATCCACTTGGACTTGAGTTTTGTGCAGTGTGATAGATATGGATCTATTTGCATTTTTCTACATGTCCACATCCAGTTAGACCAGCACCATTTGTTGAAGATGCTTTTTTCTTTCCAGTGTATATTTCTGGCTTCTTTATTTAAAAAATCAGGTGTCCATAGGTGTGTGGATTTAAATCTGGATCTTTAATTTGATTCCATTGATCAACCTGTCTGTGTTTAATGCCAATACCATGTAGTTTTTCTATTACAGTTCTGTAGTGCAGCTTGAAATCAGGGATGATGTTGCCTCCAGAAGTTCTTTTTTTTTTGTACAGGATTGTTTTAGTTACTCTGCTTTTTTTTTTCCTTTTTCTATATGAAGTTGAGTATTGACTTTTCAAGGTCTGTAAAGAATTGTGTTGGAATTTTGATGAGGATTGTGTTGGATCTGTAGATTGCTTTTAGTGGGATAGATATTTTTACTATGCTAATCCTACTGATTTATGACCATGGGAGACTTTTTTCCATCTTCTGATATCTTCTCCAATTTCTTTCTTCAAAGACTTGAAGTTTTTGTCATACAGGTATTTCACTTGTTTGGTTAGAGTTACCCCAAGGTATTTTATAGTATTTGTGGCTATTGTGAAGGGTGTTATTTCCCTGATTTCTTTTTTAGCCAATTTGTCATTTGTGTATAGGAGGGCTACTGATTATTTTGTGTTAATCTTCTATCTAGCCACATAGCTGACAAAGTCTATCTGATGTAGGGGTTCCCTGGTTTTTTGGATTCACTTATGTATACTATCATGTCATCTGTGAATAGTGATGCTTTGACTTCTTCCTTTCCAATTTGTATCCCTTTGATCTCCTTTAGTTGGCTTATTGCTCCAGCTAGAACATCAAGTAATATATTGAATATTGAATAGATATGGAGAAAGTGGACAGCCTTGTCTTGTTCCTAATTTTAATGGAATTGTTTTGAGTTTCTCTCCATTTAATTTGGTGTTGGCTATAGGCTTACTATAAATTGCCTTTTTAATGTTTAGATATGTTCTTATGTATTCTTAATCTTTCCAAGATTTTTATCATGAAGGGGTGTTAGATTTTGTCAAAGGTTTTTACAGCATCTAAGGAGATGATCATGTAGTTTTTTTCTTTCAGTTTGTTTATATGGTGTTTTACATTGACAGATTTTCATATGTTGAAACACCTCTGCATCTCTGGGATAAAGCCTACTTGATCATAGTGCATGATCTTTTTGATGGGTTTTTGGATTCCATTTTTGAGTATTTTATTGAGTATTTTTGCATCTATGTTAATGAAGGAAATTGTTGTGTAATTCTTTTTCTTTGTTGAATTTTTGTGTGGTTTGGGTATCGGTGACTGTGGCCTCATAAAATGAATTTGGCAATGTTCCTTCTGTTTCTATTTTGTGCAATAATTTGAGGAGTATTGGCATTAGCTCTTCTTTGAAAGTCTGGTAGAATTCTCTGCTAAAACCATCTTGACTCCTCGTTCTTTTCATCTCTGTTCTCGCCAATGCTATGAGTTTGTCCTCAGATGAAATAAAATGGTGCCCGGCTAGGAAACAGAGGCTTTCCTCCCCAGCCCTTGAACAGGACTCCTGCCTGTACTTGGCTCCGAGTGTTTGCCTGTGGTAATAGGGGTGGGCTTAATGATAGTTAAGGGTTTTTCTTTGCACTGACCTGGACTCTCCCATTTCAGAACAAGGTTGTCTGCTTTGTGGACTAGTCCCTGTTGGAAGTCACCCCCTCATCCACAAGCTGCCAAAGACATCATCTGAATTTCACCTACAGGAATCAGATGCCTGCAAGCTGCATCGCAGCTGTTTAGAGTCAGAGACCCGTCTTCAGAAAGGGCTCCATCAGGTGCTTCTGCCTCTTTCTTAAGGTCTTGACAAAAGTTCGTCTTGGGGCTGTGGATGTGTCTTGGAACAGTAGGGAGGGGGCTAGAGACACAGTGCTATTCTTCTACTTGGAGAGACTGCTACAGAAGTCAAGCCTGGATTCTGGACTGGGCCCCAGAAAAGAATCTCAGCGCAAATAAGTATGAAGTAGAGTTGGAGTTTAGTAAGAACAGATTTTAAGAAAAATTTTAGGTAGAGAAAGGGCACTACATAGCTATGTGTGGGTGTGGGCTTCCCAAGAGTTGCGCTTCAGTGTCAAAATAGCTATACATATGGGATTTTGTTGGCTTCTAAAGTTACACTGTCCAAGAGGTTTCTGAAATCTGTGTTTTGTTTTTGTTTTCCAAGTAAACAAAATGAGAGGGTGATTCTTGAGGTGTGGTGGATAGGATTATAGCTGATGACTAAAACCACAGGTCACAGAGTTGGAGAAGGGACCAAAACATGTTTTTATTGTAAACCAAGTTCATAATCTTGTTTGTGATATTCTCTGAAAATTGCAGAAAGTTCATCTAGCTTAGGCTACTTTAAAATTCTTGTTTGAAATCTCTGTGAAAGGAATCTTGTCACTGTGTCAACAGCCTTCAGAGCAAGTGTTGTTAATTGTGATATAATCCTTTTATTTATTATTTATGTGTGCCTGTGCATGCCTGAGTGCAGATATGTGTACTGTGTGTACAGGAGTCCTTGGAGGTCATAAGAGGCATTGCATCCTTTGGAACCAGAGCCACAGAAGGTTATGAGTTGCCATGAGGGTGCTGGGAACTGAATTCAGGCTATCTGGAAGAACAGTAAATGCTCTTAACCACTGAGATATCTCCCAACTCCAGAGTTCTGGGATTCTTGACTCGGCTTGAGAGAGGCTTCAACCAGACTCTGGGGTAAGGGATTCCTTTCCCTTCCCAGGTCCCCTTAACTTTCAGTGGCTTTCCACCCTAGCCCAGAACATTTGCCTAACATGCACTGAACCCTGGGTTCAATCATGGTACTTAAAATAAAATTTCACCCTGGGCCTCAATTATTTATAATTATTGTTCCATTTAGGGTGAAATCGTGGACTTAAAAATAAGTCCCCCATATATATCCATTTACTTTAAATTTGAAGATTCTATCTTATTCCCTAAACCTAGTGTTCATAGATATTTAAAGGGCCACATCTGAATGATTGTCTTCCCTTCATAACAAGTTTTATCTTGAAAAAATTTCGCAAATATGGAACCATTAAAAAAAGTCAAAGAGTAATGCCCCTCTTCATTTTTTTTTTCATGGGAAACACATCAAACCAAGCCAAAAACAAATCCACAAAATGAAACTGCAGCTGAGACAGACAAACAGATATTCAAAATCGACAGGATGAATCTGCGTTTATTCCTGGATAACTGCCTTTCAGATGTGATGCTCAACTCTCACCCACATACTTAAAAAATAAATGAATCTTTTGATTGGCATTTGGAGTATTGGAATCTGAACCCGGGCTTTATTTTTAAAGCCTGATCCCATTTGTATTCACGGGCAAGCTTTGCTCTCTGGCTCCATCCCTGCCTTTTGACATTTAGATGTTACCCAAGGTAATAAGTGGCCCAGATTTGAGCTCTGAATTGGAGGTGGGTTACCTTGTCCTGGTGCTGTTGGTACTCTTTCATGTGCACTGCTCTGTTACTTAATGGTATGGAGTAGTTAATTTAGTCTCACATTCAAAAAGACCTAGAAAAAAAATAGTCCGTTGCCAAAGAAGCTTCTTGCGAGTGTTCCTGGAAAAACGGGCCTGGGCTAATGCATCCATTTTCACAGCTGTTGAGCACTTACTGGGACCAAGATGTCTGCTTTTGTGGCTGTCCCTCAGCCTTCCTTGTGGATGTGAACAAAAATTTCAGGGTCATTTCTGTGTCGTTTTCTCCTCTTTCAATTTTTGTTTGAAAAGATATCAAACCTCCAGAAGAAACAGAAAGTGTAGCATGTTGGGCACCTGTGTACCTTACATCTTGATTTATGAATTATTGTTTGTAACAGTTGCTTGTCTGTCTGTCTGTGTAATTGTTTATCTTTTTCCTAACCCATTAGAATTTTTTTTCTCTAAGCCAGGTGTATGGGAACAGTAGAGAGGCTGAGGCAGACATGAGACTCTCTCTTTGTATGTGTGTGTGTGTGTGTGTGTGTGTGTGTGTGTGTGTGTGAGAGAGAGAGAGAGAGAGAGAGAGAGAGAGAGAGAGAGAGAGAGAGAGAGAACATGATGAATTTACCAGGCATCATGACATTTCCCATCTAAATATTGCAGCCTGAACTTCCGAACCACAAGGCCATGTTCACATTCAGGAATTTATACCAGTACAAAAATACCATGCTCCACACTCCCATTTTGCCAATAGATCCTATATTGAATGCTCATTTCCTGATGCAGAATGCAACCTAGGATCAATATTGCATTTAGTTGCCATGTCTCTTCAGCCTCCTTTAATCTGTTTCCTTACACTTAGTATTATCTTTCTGCCCCATCACCTACTAACTCAAGAGGGCACCGTGGGTGAGAGGTGTGCTAAATGAATTTGGAAGCAGACAGCCATGGGATCATTTCCTGTCTCCTTGTTCCGTATGATGTCTAGAAACTTACAGAAACTCAGTAAGCCTGTTTTTTTTCCATCATTAAAATGGAATCATTGGACTAAGCTTGCAGCACTGGAGTAAAGATTAAACGAAGTAGTAGCCTGGTCAAGTTCTCTGCACGTTCATATTCAGAATCTATTTCTTGAGCATTCCTTCTGCTGTTCCATGAGATGGAGACAGACAAGTGAACAACACTGGGCTTGACCCCAGCTCTTGTTCAGCTTACCACTGAGGGGAGGACTTGCACACGATGTTTATTTGTTCCAGTTAAAAAATCTGGATGGGGCTGAAGAGATGGCTCAGTGGTTAAGAGCATTTGTTTTTGCAGAGGACCTGGGTTCAATTCCCAGTACTCAACCTTCTGCAACTCCAGTCCTAGGGGATCCACCACCCTCTTCTGGACTTTATAAACATGGCATGCACCACATGGTGTATGGACATATATACATGCAAAACACCCATACATGTAAAAACAGAGGTTAAGCAAAGTTACTCTATTCCAGGTGATGCATGCCTTTAATATCAGCATTTGGGAGGCAGAGGCAGACAGATCTTTGAGTTCAAGACCAGCCTGGTCTACAGAGTGAGTTCCAGGACAGCCAGGGCTACACAGAGAAACCCTGTCTTGAAGCCCACCCCCTGCAAGTACACTGGATAGAAAGGCAGACTCTGTGTCTTCTTCATTTCAATAGCCTCACTGCCGACCACTGTAACTGAGCACACACTAGTTACTAGTGTAAGTAGTGTAACTAGATAACTGGATTTTTTTAGTATTGACTTTGAGGGCTCGTCAACCACAGACACATCTTAGAAAGTTTGTTCTCCTTGATCCCTTGGGAGTATTCTGGAATAGAGTGACCTCTGGAATGGATCTCTTTTGAGGAATGGCCTGGCTTGCTGGGATTGAAAAGATAGCCATTGGCAATTTCCAAAGAAACCACAAATCAAGGCCTATGTTTTACAGTATTTTCTGAGAAGCGTCTATGTCAAAGATGCTATAGAATGGGAAAAGCTACAAAGTGGAAGGCTTGAGGAGGAGGTGAGAAATAGGATCAGAGATCCATGGAAAGAGGGCCTTGGGTGAGTGTGAAGAGCCTGACAGTGGTTGGGAAGGTGAGAACTCCTCTAGGATTGAAGGTTAGTGTAGGGACAAGATGCCCAGAAGCTTGCTGGTAGATTAAATGAAAGGGATGCTGTTTGGAGAAGGGTGGGGTGGGTCATGCAAGGAACTGTCTGAACAAAGATGTGGAGCTGGGACTTGCAATTAATTAGGCTACTAAGTGTGGGTCACACATGTTGTCATGTTCGGAAAATGGCGGGCACTCACTAAAAGATCGCTCTTCCTTGGTCCATGAGCAGCAGATTATCATTAAATGATCTACTGAGAGGCTGGGGCAGCAGTTCAGTGGTAGAAAAGTATGCAAAAAGTATGTAGTTAGAATGATGGCTAGAAATGCTTGCCTTTTAGGGAGATTGAATATAGGCCTGGAGTGTTCTAAACAAGCACTCTCCCCCGAGCTCTATTCTTAGACCTCTTCTCATTTATTTTGACACAGGGATTCCCCAAATTGTCCAAATTGGCCTTGAACTCACTCTTTCGTCCAGACAATCTTGCAGTTGTGATCCCCTGCCTCACCTCTAGAGTAGCTAAGATTACAGGCCTCTACTATGAGGCCCCAGTGAGAAAAAACCCATTTTCTTGATGGCCGTTTACAGAGAGACAGATGAGATGGCTCATGGAAGGTGGAGCAGGCCTAGGTAGGCCACATGGTGCAGTGGTGTAGACTGAATACCCTGGAGCTACACACCTTGGCCTTCCAGTGTTTTCCCTGTGTGACCCTAGGCAGGCTATTTAACTTCTCTGAGGCTCAGCTTCTTCCCTCTAACCTGGATAGGCTAGTGGGTGGCTTAAGCGAGGACACACACTGAATAATGGCTAGACAGTGCAAGCTCTATGCTAGCCCCAATGTTCTAGTTTAACGAAATGCAAGCAGTATCTTGCCCACATACTGTATTTCCCAAGGAGAACACTGAGCTCAGCATCAGTCACTCAGAGACACACAGGCCTAGAGATCCTGCACCCAGGGTTCCTTGCCGCCTGAAAGCAGATGGTGGGGAGGCAGACAAAGCCAGGCAGGAGAAGCAGCAACTTGCTCTTGAACCAGCTGACAGCCCCCCTCTCCCCTCACAACCTCACCCTAGGCTGGGAGCGCGTGCTGGGAAGAGGATTAAATCAATGGCAATTCACATCTCTCCAGAAACCGGCTCCCTGATCCGAACTAATAAGCAAATCATTAGTGAATTAGGGCTGGGGAGGGCTCGGCGCTGCGTTCCTTAAACTCCAGCTGTACGACAGGCGTCAAAACCCCAGCCACTCTCCTAGGCGACCTCGAAATGATCACACTGCGGAGATTTTCTGTGTTAAAACAACAAGCAAGCTACCCCTACCCCAACTCAGCCAGGCCCAGAACCTTGGGAATTACTACAGGCAACCTGGACCTTCCCTCTTTTCTTCGGCAGCTTACCAGAGCAGGTGGGGCGAAACCTTTCCTCTCTTCTCAGACTGCAAACCCTGAGTATTTCTGCAGCAGTGAGGACAACCAGAAGCCAAAGTGCCCTCCCACCCCACCCCCAGCCCTGGGCACAAACTTGGCCCCCTTGCTTATTTCCTGGTGAAAGCCCATTATCTCTCATTTACATCTAAACTAGCTTTTCATACTCTTTTAAAGGCTGCTCCTCCCCTTCTGTAATCTCCCTGTGCATGAATTAAAAGTTGATTCTTGAAACGCACAAATCTTGGGGGCACTTTCTTTTTCCTTCTTATTTGCATACGCTGTTTTGGACTAACCCTTTTATTTCCTCCCAATTATGATTTCTGGTGTGTTTTCCAGAGCTTTACAACATGGCATCTGATTATACACAAAGCTTCAGAATAAAGCCCTGTTTTTCCCTTCATTAACGACACAAAGGATGGCTGTGTGATCCACACAGCACTTTGTGATTTAATACAGCTTACGCTCTAAATCGCACCCGGCTTGGGCAAAGCAGATTTGGGAGTGAATCAACGCATTTTCTTGCTGCCAGGAGCTCCCTTGCAGATTCCAGCAAATTCTTTCACCACACGGAATTAGCATTTGATTAAGCTCTGCAGACATGCTCAAACTTTTACCATTGAGTCCTGGCAGGGCTGCGGTAATCTGCCGCGAGAGGGGAGAAAGGGAGAGGCGTCTAGAACAACCACTGCTACCTACCTGGCCTGTCCTCAGCAGATTGAGGGAGAAGGTACTCGAAAGTGAGAGAACTCTGGGAGGGGTGGGGAGGCTGGTGGTGAGGAACATTGAGTTCCTGTTTGAGTTGGGGCATTCCTTACACTTACCCTAGACAAGCTTTCTCACTTAGCACGCTTTCCAACAGAGCACTCAGAACTGTGATTCCTAGACTCAAGGGGAATATGAACTTCAACTAGGACCTGCCTGGCTTCAGGTCCTGGCTACAGGGTTTGATTTCTCTCGTAGTTATCTCCACGTAGATGAGCTTCTAGATTTGCTTCCAGGAGAGCTTCGAGTAAAGCCTCCCAGCAGCCTGGGTTGAAAATCTCGTCCATTTCCATTATGCAAATATGAGAAGCGGAAGTTTATCAAACTGGGGCTTTGTACCTCGAAAGTGGGTGTGCTAGCATGGGGGACTATAAAGGCTTTATTGCCACAACTTTGGGGTGATTGCTTCCCTCGCAAATGCTGGGAGCACGATTGAATTATGCAGGTCTTCCAAACAGGTGGCAATAAAAACTTTACAGTCTCCCACACCATCACATATTTTGTTTATGCCTCTTAGGTGTCTTATTTTGTTAGAGGTGTGTTTTTTTTTTTTTTTTAATACTCTTCTGTTACTATGGAAACGGAAATAGGTGGAGATGGTTCTGGGTACCTGTTTTGGTAGATGCAAATGAGTTACCACTGGATTACTCTGATTTATGGAATAACTGAGGTTGGGGAGGGTGAGAACTAACTAGTTCTGCAACATCATGGCTATTTAAATCCTCTCTTCAAGGAAGATAGGGAGTGAGAGGGAATGTGTCCATTTCACAGATGGTGAAACAGAGGGACAAAACACATCTTTCTTGTAGTCAGCAGCAAACTTGCCACACCAGAGGAGAACAGCAAAGGGATCAAGAAATTTTGTGTCCAGTGCCCTTTTGGTAACCTGAGGTCAGGCTGCAGTGACATCTGCTGGCAGAGACCGAAGTGGCCCTAATAGGATTTTCTGTTGCTGACAACTACCAAGTCAGGAGCTTGTGGGTCTGTCTAGTACACAGCGTGGACTCTAAGATGGCTTAGTTGGGGAAGAGAGTTGCATATGTCCCCTTTGTCCTGATTGAGACAAGAAAACCAGGCTGAGGCAATGAGCTGTGGGAGTTGTGAGGACTTGAGGGCCCAGGTTACAGGTCCCAGGTGCCCTACTTATTCTAGAAAGTTCAAGTCACCAGTGGGTGGGAGGAAATATCCAAGATGGGTCTGTTGGTTCTTGTTGCCAACTGAAGAGTTCTCTCACTTGGGGGCCCTGTCTCTTCTTTTGGAGAGGTTCTGACTCTTCTTTTTCATGGAAAAGAGGTGAAGAAGAAGGCACCTAAGAAGGTGCAGAGGAATCTGAATGATGCTCAGTGACATTTCCAGCAACTGTAGAGAAGAGGAGAACATGGCTCTCATGTTGGGAACACTCATGTAGACAATGCCATCCTCACCAGAATAAAGAAGTTGGTGGGAGAACTCGTTGCTGTTAAGGAAGACCTTGGTCTCTAACCTCCTTGTGAACTTGAAAAGTACTTCGTCCTACGCTGAATCTTGGCTTTCCCATTTAAGGGAACATGACAATACTAGTGTCTTAGCTCTGTCCCTTGGAGACATCTATAGAACATAACATATAGAACAGTATCATCAACATCTATAGGATATAAGACTCAACAAAGGGATGTCAGGCACTCCTGTTTCCTGGGATGTCTTACCTCAGGGACATTCTTGCCTTTGTTGGATAACTAGTCAGGGCTAGGAAGCTCTCTTCAACCACGTTAGAGTCTTCTACGGCAATGATTCTCCAACAGTGGTCTGTAGACCTGGGCTGGTTCAGCAGCAATTTGTCACCCTGTAAGTGACAACCTAACACAGAAATCAAGAATAAATATTTTAGAACTTCTATGGGTCAGAGCCATTTTATGTCTATTGAATCAAAAGACTATTAAAATTTGGGCTTAAAAATGTCATTCCCCCCCTCCAGTAATTCATTTTTAAAAATATTTTACAAGAGATTTGTCTGTGACAGCTGGGGAAAGCAAGCAAGCAAGCAAGCAAGCAAACAAACAAACAAACAGAAGAAATAACAAGTCCTTCAGCACAAATTATTTGAGAACTGCTATTTTGTGGGGTCCCATGACCAGCTTCCTACAGCATCCCGGTCTCTGGGACATCACTTGGGCAGCTAGACACAGCTAGCTTTCTCACCAAATTAAGTTATGAATGGCTGTCTTCATCAGAAAGGCTTTTCTGTGCGGCTGACTGGGCTGGCCATGGTTTATGGAGGATATTCATCCAGTTGGTTGGTGCTGACTCTACTCTCTCAGACTCACTGGGCCACACCTGCCTCCCAGGGCAGTAGAGAGGGTTGTCCAGACACCTGTTTCTATCCATCTTCCCATGCTTTAAAAGCTGGGAAGGCCCTCTCCCAGCTCCCTTTTTTTTCTGCTCCAAGTGAACCCGAGAGAATGGAAGAAGCTATTGAGCAGGCAAATGAGCTTTCATGATCTAGTTCATTAGGCTGTGAATCCCTGGACCCACCATCCACAGAGATGCAGTTTAGGCTTGCCTTTTTTTTTTTCCATGTGTGTGTCTCAGGGGACTTTCCCCCTCCCCCTCTCCACTAGACCCATTTCTATGGACCTCCTTACCCAGTACCTTGCCCTGTGGTACCTTCTTTGTGCTGAACCTGCAAGGATTTGGTTGGAGGTTGTATGTGGGTGAATGGGTTGCGATTGTCTCTCTGAGCCTCACTTCTCTTAGTTGTTCACTGTGTTTGGTATGCCCCCTCATAAAGTTAAGTTGTTTGAAACACTGGTTATGATCGAAGTGAAGAAGGACCCCCAAACATCCTTAGTGACTGAGAGCTGATTCTGTTTTGTAATTTTTGTGGTCTTGGGAAATTAAACATACAGCTTCCATGGTCTCGTCTGTAATCTGGGGATTACAAAAATCTCCTTCATATGCTTGTCCTAGATTAAAAGAGAGGCATGAGGTGGGATAGGACATGTCAGCTGTTTTAGAGTTCCCAGCATTCACCTTGCTGCTCCCACTCCAGAGGTTAGCTACTTAAGGCTTTTCCTACCCTGTCTTTGTGGACTTGCCCTTCTCTGGGTAGTTGATTTGCTATGCTTCCCTGCTCCCCTTCCACCCAGTGACTCAGTTTAGTAGGCTGACCCAAAGGTGTTTTGTTTAGGTAAGTGGGTACCCTTTTCTGGTTCAGAATGGGGAGTGTTTGTGGATGACTGCACATGGGTGGGTAGGTGTCTTCCACTCCCCTGTCACGTGACCCAAGCTGGCAGGGCCAACAGCAATATTCCTTCCGTGGAACATGGCTGTCAAGTAGAGTGCACCCTCTGAGCACTTCAGTCACTCAGCGTCTGGTTTCCTTCTAACTTCTATACGACCTCACTCCCAAGATTGCCTGGAGCCACTGTACTTTTCCAGTATGCAGATAATCTCTTTCTCTGTATGTTGCTAATTTTAGAAATTATATTTATGTATATTTTCCCTCCATTTTTCCCTTCCGTGTTGTCCCCGCCCTCCCCTCTTCTGGGAGAACATCCTCCACAGCCTTTTACCTTAGTCAGCCTGTTTTGTGTGATTCAAACATGAAAAAATAACCAAAGAAATACAATCCAGAGGAGGAGTAGCAATAAATCAAGCCATTATATTAATTATCGTCGTGACTGGAGTTCTCCAGAGCTGAAAGGCAATAGGGACGATGCATATTTTAACACCTATTTAATGTCAAACTCGGTGCTTTCAAAGCGGGTCTGTGTTTTGAGTCTTCCCTCAGAAAAGTTCGCCAAGCTATTGCTACTTCTAGAAAAACCTAATTGAGATCTACTGAGCAGTTGCTAGACACTAAGCTGGTGTTTCCCACGGTGTGCTAGAATGCACTGGAGGGTGGTGGCAAACGCTTACTGCTTCCTCCCTTTATTATTAGTTATTTCTCCTGCTGCTGTGAGAAGATACCCGAGTAAAGCAATGGAAGGAAGAAAGGGCTCATTTTATCTCACATTGTGAGGGTACAAGTCCATCATGGTGGGAAGTCATGGTAGTGGGCTCTCACACAACGAGACTGGTTCCCATGCAACAGGAAGCAGTGTGACGATGCCGGCTGGCATTCAGCTCACTTCTCGGTTTTATGCAGTCCAGGACTCTACCTATCTTCAGGATGAGTCTTTCGCCTTCAGTTCAACCTCCCTGGAAACACATTCACAGACACACCCACAAGTGTGTTGCCATGGTGATTCTAAATCCAGTCAAGTTGACAAAGAAGATTAACCAACACAGCTCCCAACCTCATGCCCCAGCATGCATTGCAGCTGTGTCCTCTTTCAATAAAGCTTGGATGTTTATGGCCATGCTCTGGATGTGCCAGGTACTAGGGCTGCAAGACAAATCACTTTCAAACTTAGCAGCCTGAAACCATTTATTAAATCTTCACAGACACTGCTAGCTGGCATCTGAGACAGAAGCCAGCAGAAATAGCTTGTCTCTGCTTTAGGGTGCCTGGAGTGTCACCATGACGGCTCCAAGTCTGAGGGCTGGAGCCCTTGGAAGCCTGAGCATGCATAGTATCTGGTAGTTGAGCTCTAAGCTGGCTGCTCATGTAGCCCAGGCTTCCTCCTGAAATGATAATTGGGTTCCAGGAATGAGTGAGGACCAAAAAAGTCAGGCTATATGGTATCAGTTTCTTTTCATTTTACTTTATTTTTTTGAAACAAAGTCTCTCTGTAGCCAAGATTGGCCTAGAACTTGAAATCTTCCTGCACGAGACTCTCAAGAGCTGTGATTTCTTGTGTCAAGGCCAGCTACATAGTGTCGTTTCCACAGAACATTTTGGTAGGAGTGGTCATGGGACACAGACTCTGTCTTTGTATTATTTAATTAAGGTGTGTGTGTATATGTGTGCACACACACGATCAAGTATCATGAGGTGAACATGGACAACTTTGTCTTCTTCCAGCATGTGGGTCCTGGGGATTGAACTTAGGTTCTCAGTCATGGCTGCAAATGTCTACCCATTGAGTCCCCTTGTAGGCCCATACCTTCTACCTCTTGATGGGAAAAGCAAGGTGCTGGAAGAACACTGAGACCTCTACACAAGCATTATTGGAAAAGACAGTTGGCTGTACTCAGCCTGCACAGTGAGCTCTCAAGCTCTGTCCAGTTCAGGGCTGGCAATGCTGGTCTTTTCTCTTGAAGGAACAGAGACTCATCAGTCACCCCAACAGTACTCTACAGGGGCAGAGTGGGCTTTGAACAAAAAACATCCCTACAAAGTTCAGCTTCTGTTTCTCTATGTAGATTGTTTCCTGACCAACACTTTCCTTTGCCTAGACATATGGTTCTCAGGATTTTCCTCAGAGTATTTTGTTGTGACAGACAGCTGGGCCAGGAAAGCAAGAGAAAACCAGTTCCCACAAGTTCCTAGACCCCTTCTACCCAATAGAAGTATAAAATGAGCTGCAAATATGAGTCATGTAAGTAGTTTAAAATTTTCTGGTAGTCATCTTAAAAATAACAGGAAGCAGGTGACATTAATTATTAATATATATAGCTCTATAGACTCAAACTATTTTTCATTCTTTTTTCATACCTGGTCTGTGAAGTCTGGTGTGTATTTTACATTTACAGCATTCCTCTTGGGGACTAGCCTCATTCCAAGTGCTCAATAGCTGCTCGTGGCCATTGTCAGCGAGTGGCACAGGACAATGCATACACCCAACATTGCCATCATCATGGGAACTAGTATTAGAAGCCTGGTATGGTGGCCAACTGCCTGTAATCCCAGCACTTGGGAAGATGAGGCAGGAGGAGGCAGGAAGATTGCCACAAATTCGAGGCCAGCTTTGACAGCACAGTGAGTTCCATGGTAGCTTGATTACTGTATGAGATCCTGTCTCAAAAAACCAAGACAGTGGTGGGGGTGTGGGGTGGGTGGAGCATGGGCTGGAGAGATGGCTTAGAGGGTAAAGGAACCCACTGCCAAATCTGACAACCTGAGTTTAATCCTGGGACCCACATGATAGGAGGAAAGAACCCAAGCTATTTTTCAATCATTTTTGTCTGTGGAATCTGGTGTGAATTTTGCATTTAGAGTATTCCTTGTTGGGACTAGGCTCATTTCAAGTGCAAGTTATCCTTTGACCTCCATGTGCATACTGTGGTCTTAAATGTCCCTACACTTACACACACACACACACACACACACACACACACACACTCACACATTCATGCATGCACAGTAAATAAATACTAGCATGTTTTAAGATTTATTTATTTATTTTATGTGTATGAGGTTTTTTAACCTGCATGTGTATATATGCACCATGTACATGCTCAATGCCTGGTCAACGTCAGAAGACGACACTGGAATCCCTGGGATTGGAGTTACAGATGGTTGTGAACTGTCATGTGGGTGCTGGGAATCCAAGATAGGCCCTCTGCAAGAGTAACAAGTGCTCTTAACCACTGAGCCAACTCTCCAGCTCCTTAATTTTGTGTTTTTACAAAACAACAAAAGTAGGACTTGTATTGGTCAGCTCTGGTCCACAATGTATTTTCTATACCTGAAAGATGTGATAAGTAATCTTAGTTGTAGTTTAGTGTCATATATCAGTGAAGGTTTATTGTAGATGTGTGCAAAAGCATAGCCAGAGGCAGGGACATCTGGGAGAGTCCAGAGTGGACATGGACAGACTGAGCAGGGCCATGTGGGGAGAGGAGGAGCGGAAGACAGAGGAGAGAGAGCAGGAGACCAGGTGCAGCAGCCAGGAGGCCCAAAGAGAGAAGAAAAGGGTCAGGTAACTGAAATGGTTGATTATATGGGGAAGGGCAGCTGGGGGCAGGGCAGGCCAGCCCCTGGGCTGGAGAAATTTAGGATAGGGCGCAGGTATGCCAGCCAGGAGGGCCCTGTGGCAGGTAGGGACTGAGGGATGCAGGGAAAGCCTGGAGGCCAGTGTCTGCTTTGATAAGTTAAATCAGCCATTTGTCCCAGGTTTGAAACCTAACATCCCAGCCTTTTTGTTGATAAGAAAGAAATGATATGGGACAATGGAATCTTCTCTATGAGTACCTCCTGTTGACATCAGGTATGGTTGTTGTTGGGGGTGGGGCAGGGCAAGGAAG